>NW_017731438.1:1996543-2001593 GCF_001890085.2 Hipposideros armiger
AAGCATTCTTGCTAGCGTTGTCCATGGCTGTCATCCTGGCGCTCTGCTCACTCGTGGTGGATTCCTTGAGAGAATAGTAGATGATGTTGGCCAGACTGTATTCTTGGTAATTCTGCAGCACGTCAGCATCAATATCATCGTAGATGCTCATGCTCTCTGTTAAAACAAGTGATAAATATCTTTGAAGCTATACAGTACAAGACTGATTTAATCAAAACAGCTTACTATTATAAAAATCCTTTATAATTACAGAGCAGAAGTAAATGTAAATAGGTCAAAAGACTCAGTCCTAAGAGTTCCATCTATTTCCACACTGTACATTACCGATTTTAAATGTGTAAGCATAGCATTGTATATTTTACTTTATATTCTACATTTCATGGTTATGAAGTCCTCTAGATAGCATATAGCTGACTGCCTGGCACAAAGCCAGCAAACAATCAATAAAATAGTTTTTTTCAATAAAGAAATTAAGGAAAGTACTGAAAGTAGTCGAGAGTAATACAAAAATGCCAATTCAGCCTTTTGATTATTAGAGAAATCTGGTATCAGTCAGTCAAGTCACCCTTCAGAGAGGGAAAACGTTCCTAAGAACATGGAAGAGTGGGAAAATTCGAGGCTGATGTGAACTTCAGTAATCATGCTGCAGAAATTTAGTAGCACACTCCAAAATTCATTCATTTGGGTAAAGCCATGAAAACAATACTATATTTCATCAAACTTAAGATGCTATTGATTTTAACCCACATTTGATGTACCATTACAAAAGAAAATAACATAGCCAATTAATAATGACACGCCATTGACTGGGAAAAGCACCCCAATTTGAGGCATGTTAAAAATGTAAGAGTGTGCATCTTAGATGAAATATGATATACAGAAGGGGAAAATGCCTTAGGAAAATAAAATTGGGCCCAGAATATTACTTCTAGATGCTTCCCTGAGCAATGGTGACTTTATTCAAACAATAAAACAGGAGAACTGACTGGGTCAATGTAAATGAGCTGTGAACACTGTTCACATCTCTGCTCTAGAGCTTCCAACTGTATGGCAGTTGGGTACACTTCACATATACAGACTGCAAAGCTAATTTCTAGCTGGGCTCTTCAGTCCCTGAAGACAGAAAACCTAAGTGATGCCGGCCCTCAATAGATACTTATTTGTTAAATTAATGAAGGAATGGAGTAAGTCGACAAACCATGCATGAATTAAAACATCATGGAAGCCATTAACAGGTGGTGATGGAAACGGCCCAATGGCATTTTGTTTACCACTGAAACAGGCCATCCTGACAAATACCATTTTCCTAAATGTCCAAATCTCTCCTTTCTACATGGAAAAATACTTGCCATACAAAAACTACTTACCAGCACTTGCAATGGTATTAAGGGAAAAGATGGGTTTTTCGTCTGTCTTGTAGGAGATGACAGACCTAGAAATGACAAAAGCAAAAGTAAATTTCAAACTAATGCCTTTTAAACTGTGAAGTAGACATTTATTTTAAAATAGCAACATAAACATAAAACTTTGATTTCTAAAATTTTCTTGCCTGAATCGATTAAAGACAATAGATCCTTCGTCAAATTCATATCCAGAATTTAATAATTCCAGGGCAATGACTGACGCATCTCCAAAAGTAGGGGGTTTTCTTCCCACTTCTTTGAATGTCACCAGGAACTGGTCAGAATGAGTCCTAAGAGAAAAATCAGAGGTCACGTAAAACAGTGTCACAGAATACTTCTGCTAAGAAACAGGGAGCAAGAAATAGCATTGCTATGGATTCATTTTTTTTTTTTTGGTGGGGGTGGTGACTGAATTAAGTTGTTCCACCCACTTATAGTGATCCCCTTCCTTCAGCACCTGCAACAAACTAAGGCCCAGTCATCAGGCTTTTCTTGTTTTCTATTTCTCTATGCTGTTATCCTTCTCCTTCCAATCCTAATCAACTATTGTTTATTTTGCACATTCCCAGGCTATGACAGCTCCTCAGAGTTCAGTTCTCATTTTTTAAAATGTCAGTAGCTTGTGATATTCCTACCACATCCCATGTATAGTTTGGATGAAGAAACAAAAGACAAGTAGAGAATAGAGGACATCTATATATTCTAATGTGCTCTGGGAAAAAAAAAAAACACCTCTGAGTATAAAATAGATAACCAAAAATAGGGCACCTTGCTTAAATAAACTATCAAAGAAACTTCCATTTATTCATGCTGGCACCCTTTTAAACATAAACCATGTTAAATTACCTATGAAGTATACCCCTGATTTTATCACCAATTCCGACAATCTTAACTTCTTTCCCTTCTGCTGTGAGCGTAGCCACCTCATTTTTGATCTGTTTAGNGATTTATCTTCTTAGTTCTGGAGGCTGGAAGGTCGAGATCAGGGTGCTGGCGGGATCAATTTCCTGGGTCCTCCTCTCCTTGGCTTGAAGCCATTTTGATTTCTGAACCTTGTGACATTTTTTTCTGCAAGCTTTTAGGTCTTTACCTTCATTGCTCTGAAATGTCACAATATCTTGAATGAGCATCCTTGGACCAGTCTTTGCACAATTGTATGAGTACTTCTTTAGACTATCAGAAGTGGAATCGACGATAAACTATGTGCATTTTAAATGTAATAAGCACTGCCAACTCGCTCTCAAGGACGGTAAACTTGTGCTAACAGCGTGAGATCAATTCCCTCTCCTCTCAAACTGTCTTTGAACTTGAACAATCTGATGGGTGAACAGACCCATCAGAATAGTTGACTACTCATTCAGTGCCCATTTTTAAAGTTGACTTTTTTTCTCACTGAAATGAATTCTTTGCATATTAGTGTCATAAACCCTTTTGTCATGTTTTACAATTGAAACTTGGGGAAGTTTGTGCAGCTGCTGTTGGATAAGAATGCACTATCAATTTTCCTACTCTCTTAAATACCATCTGATTATATAATGGAATACTCAATGTGGGGAAATGGCAGTATTAGAATTTTTGTTCTACTAGTTCCTTACAGACCCAGCACAGTCTTGAGAAACAAACTAATTGCTCTACCTACCACACATAGGGAAGGTGGTTTTATATGCATAGAGCAGGGAGGGGTTAAGAGCATAGACTGGAGGGCACTACCTGGGTTAGAATCCCAGGTCAATTTTACCAGCTGTGACCTTGGGTAAGTTCCATAATCTTTGATCATCTGTGGAGATTAAACTAGTACTTAGGTTATAGGGTTGTTGTATTGAGTCAATATTTGCAAAACGTTTTATCTGACATGGGTGAGTGCTGTGACTAAACGTTGCCTGATCTATGTAAAAGTCATCAGCAGTTCAATACAGAAGTTATTTATGCCTTCTAGGTATCAGCACTTGTAAACTCTGAAGATACAATGATAATTAAAACATTTTCCCATAGGAGCTTAGTCTTGAGCAGACAAGCAAATAATGAAAAATGTGATACGGGCTGTAGTTGCTGAGCACACAGGAGGGACACTCAGCCATTTGGAGGGAGCTGAGGGGACTGAGAAGGCCAACCTGCCTGGAGAAGTGGTATCTAAACTGAGTCCTCAAGAACCAATGACCAACAGTAGAAATTACAAGTAGAAACTACTGGGGCAAGACCAAACTGGAATGGTTATCTGGGGCAGGATTCTGAGCACACCATGCTATGCAGTTTGGACACAGAAAGGAGCCTTGAAGAGTAAGCTTCAACTTTTTGCCCAAATTATGTCCCCTCTTGCTTTTGCTAAGTGTCATAACAGTGCAATTATAATGAAAAATGTTTGCATCAGTAGTTTATTTTATTCAACCACTGTCCTGTTTTCTCAGGAGAGCACAGAAAACCCAGGACAGCTATGCACGTGACAGAGGACAACCTGTAGACTGGAACATCCCCTACTCGAGACAGCCTGAGGCTGACCATCAGGCCCCTCTCCTCTTCCAAACCTGAAGGAGTATGCCACCGTCAGCCTCACAACTGTGGTTACTTATGTTGGTATGTGCTTAAATTCCTGCTTTTCCTCTTCCTATGGTCTAGAACATTGCATTCGTTCTCACAGATGTGCTCTGCTAGCCTGGAAGTTGGAGGGAGGCCAAGGTGAGCTTAGAAGCAAAATTAAACCCGCAGCATCCCATCCCCTGCTGACGTTCCGGAAAAGGTATCTATATCTGGCAGCTGGTTCACACTGGTCTGCCCAATGCCTCGCCTGTGGCCAGCTGCCCCTCGTGGCCTCACCCACTGACCCACTCAGAAGTGGCTCTCATAGAATTTCAGGAAAGCTGGACAACGACCGAACTTCTGTTCAGTTTATCTTGTGACAGCCTTCTTATAGTGGCAGCACTGCTCTTTACTTGGGCTTGCTAATCAATTTTTATATTACTCTCTGTTCAATGCATTTTTATGAATAGTTGTTGGCAAAATATCTGGCGACATCTTTCTAAATATATTATTTATTTAATGGTTTTTAAGAGTAATATACGTCAAACTGTTAACTAAGAGTGCGTTTTATATTTTCATATATTTTTTTATAGCTCTGTGGTCTTTTGGGGAATTATGTTACTTTTATAATAAAAAAATAAAGTCTTCTGGGAAACTATATATTACTTTTGTAATAAACTAAGTTCCCTATTTTAAACAAATAGGAAAAACCTCGAGATTCTGGCATGGAACTCCTTGCGTGGAATCAGCTAGGCATCCAATTTCAATGGTTATTTAAATATGAATATGGAGTGAATCTCATTCGGGAATGTTTCTCAAGTGCTTAGAAAAGATATTTAAAAATCTGCTTAGGCTAAGTATATGCCTGGAGTTCTACATCCCATGTAGAGAAAGAGCAAATGATGCCAATCGCATTTTTACTTCATGGTGTTGACTGTTCTTTGAAGGTTTCCAAAGGGAAGCCTGGGCTGAGGGGGTGGCTTGTTGCCGCTTCCTTTCACCCTGACCCCAAAGAGCCCAGACTGTTTAAGGCTGATTCAGAAGAGGTTCTTCAATTATCGTCTTACAACAACAAAAAATTAATAGTAGCATGTTAGTAGTTTAAAATATTTTAACATCTCATTTTGAAAACT
>NW_017731438.1:2003243-2005430 GCF_001890085.2 Hipposideros armiger
CAAGTTTATCAAGATATCAAGCGGCAGGGCCACTCATTATCGCACTGTGCTCTATGACGCTCACAGAACATTAGTGACCAGGCCGAGATGGCTTAGTCTTGAAGTGTCCTCTCAGAAGGCAGAATGAGAGGAGGAAGCAGCCTTCGGCCAGCAAAACCGATGGATCCAACGAACAACTTAGGGGATGGTCTCCCATCACTTTGATTTGTCTCTCTGGCATTCCACCCCGTTTCTGTCCTTGAGAGACAATACTTAAGGACAACTTTAAATTTCACCTTAGTGATAATAAACCTTTCCCTGATTCTTAAACATGCACCTACGTTTTCACACACTCAATAAAATGTTATTCTTCTCTCTTCTGAACTTCCAGTTCTTAAGATGCTTATAGCATGTCATGCAGTCACTTAACATTTATTGAGAAAGTTATGTGCCAGGTGATGGGGCTACAAAAGTGAGAAAGACGCAGTCCCTCCCAAGTGATAGGAGCACAGAGACAAATAAAAAGGCAATTCCTACTAAGTGCTGAGAAAGGGAAGCACACGGTGCCAAAGAAGTGTTACCCCACCCAAACCATGCAGGAAGGTTTTTTTGGAGGAGAGGAGTCCCCCCTGCTCTGGAAGGGTAAACAGAGTCAGGCAGAAGAACCAAAGGTGCCAGGGGAAGGAAACAATGGCATTTCAGGAAGAGCACGCGCTTCTCTGAAGGCAAAAGAAAGTGATGTGTTTGTAGAGCTGGAAGTAGCTCAGTGTGGCTGAAGTGCAAGGGAAGTGAGACATGGCAGTGGTGAGTGACTAGACTACAGGTCCACGTGTGTCAAGCCAACCAAGCTGATTTTCCAGGATTATGTGAGAGAATGGGCTGTCATCTTCCTCCTACCACTCTGTCAGGGTCAGCAAACGTTTCTGTAAAGGGCTAGACAATAACTATTTTAGGCTTTGTGGTCACATACTGTCTCTTTTTATAAGCCTTTCAAAATGTGAAAACCATTCTTAGCTCTTATTCTCAGTTTGCTGCCCTCGTTCATTCTACTGCAATTTCTAATATAACGTCCATTTTCCCTGTAAGGCTGTGAGCTCTTTGAGGGCAAATACCGTCAGCATCACATCCTCAGTGCCTCGCACAGGGTCCGGCATGCAAGAGGCTCTCAAAGTATATCTTTTTTAATTCAGGAGAGAAATGATGACAAGGGTCTGCATTAAGTGGGTATAAAGGGGAAAGAGTCAAGGGCTATTTAGAAAGTAAAACGAAGGGAACTTGGTGACCAGTTGGTGGGAGGGGAGAAAGAATGAGTCAAAGATAACTTACTACACATTTTATCCTTCATCATCATCTCCATTTTTTCCCCTATTAGAATATAAATGCCTTGAAAGAAAGGCTCACACCCTTTACCACTGTGCCTACCTAGCACTGTACTTTGCGTATAGTGAGTGTGCAGTTTAATAATTTTAATAGAATTCCCATTATCTTAACCCTGGTTTCACAAGCATTAACATATCTAAACAAAGAGAAATTCTCTTGAGGAAAGTGGTACACTATCTTATGGTATTGATATAGAAATCTCAATATATAAACAATTCCTGGACCCTACTACCATTCAGTGATTTACAGATTTATGCAAAACCAAATCCAAAACCAGTCCTGTAACTCAGAAAGCTTGGTTTATAATGTTTTTAAGTTTCAAAGACAGATTTTATAAATGATACTGAATTATCCACATCCTCATTCCGAAAGCTTTAGGGAAGTAGAAATTAGCAATGTATTGATTTTTAAAAAGAAGGAACTAAGCCTGAAACAACCAGAATAAACCAGAGATCCCATTTTCACCAAATTTTTATATCCTAAGAACAAGGTTATAAGATTAGGCAATGGATCATTTATTTCATCCTTAACAGGCAAAACCAACCCACAAACTTAAGCATCCAAAGGTTAAGTTAGCAGACACGGAGATGAAAACAAACTCTAAAGGGAACCTGCAGTTACTTACAGGGCCGCAGCACCCGAGATGATTTCAATCAACTCCTTTGTGATGACAGCTTGGCGAGTGCGGTTGAAAGTCAAAGTCAATTTGTCAATCATCTCAGCTACAAAAGAACAAAAAGATAGATAACAAAATCTAAAACTAGAAAAGAATAACTTCTTCTTTAACTTATTCACAGACATATGTTGCTTAATTTAAGAATAAGAAAT
>NW_017731438.1:2008950-2013950 GCF_001890085.2 Hipposideros armiger
CCCCCCCATACAAAGCAGAGAGAAGTAAATACTCAACTCCAAAGGTCAGCGGAGTGGGGAGAATATTTCTTTTTTTTAAGCCTCTTTATATTTTACATTGTACAGCATAAAATGCCTGCTTTACATTTTTAAATATTTAAAATGATTAGCCATTTACTGTTTACCAGTTAATATTTTTTTAGTTTGAAGGACTTTAGAAGATGATTGGCAGCCTCAACTTGGATTTTTAGTATTTCACCACAATGCTCCAATCGGATATCTCAGCCAGTTTCTTCTTTATTAGACAATTTTGTGGTAACAGACTTTGGGAGGGAAACAAATGTATTATTCTTATTCATGTCAGCGAGAAAAGTAAGTAGTAGAGTGATTTTCCTTTTTCATATACATAGGCTAGAGAGTAATTACCAACTAACATTTACTGAGCCACCAAATATATGCTTAGAATTGCCCAGGCAGAGAAGGGAACTCATGAAAGCAAATGGCTCGAGCTGATAAGGATTGCTAAAACCTAACCTGCCAACTCTACTGTAGCTGAACTAAGTATGGCATTTTAAAGCAAGGAGCCATTTCCAATGAGACCTCGTGCTCTATGATTTTCTCATGCAAAATTTTCTTTAGCAGTGTAAATGCATGTTTAAAACTAAGAATAAAAACTATGGAAGAGCGCAAGATAACTATTGCACAAGACAATTTACAACTAATACATAGAGATAGTCATACACATATAGATACATCCATTTTCTTCAAGCAAGTTTCACCTTCTTTACAGTTGATTTATAAACACTGCCCTCATACGAAAACCAACAACAAAAAAACAACACTGCCCTCATGTATCCATGAGCCATATCCATGCCCCCTTGGTCAACTCTCCACTGCAGGGTACAACCCCAACCCTCCCCCCGAGTCCTAAAACACCACATCACAATCTCATAGGATGACATCAAGCGCTGGAGTCTGAGGCACTGTTTCTAAGTTCTTTTGATGGTACACTGAACAACCTAGGAACCTTCAGAATATTTAAAAAGTTCACATAGCAGGTATGTGACCTTGGGCAAGTTACTTGTCCCCGTGTCTCACTTTTCTCATCTGTAAAGCATGGCTCTAACAGTTCCTGCCCTCACAGGGCTGCGGTGAAGAATAAGAACATGTAAAATATTCAGAATAGGCCTACCATCATGGGAAGTACTAAATAAGTCCTTAGTCGTGATCTCTCTGAAATACTTCTCCATAACTTGTGAATTACACGCCTCTCTTACCCAGAGATCCTACTCCGTACACTCGAGCTGGCTTGAGTTCCCTCTCTGCTCGGGCATATTTGGCTGCTGCTACCATTTTCATAGACTTGGTAATTTTCTGGATGTTTTTGATTGACTTTAGTCGCCTGGTAACTGAAAAATAGAAGTGCTGTGTTAAGATGAAAGAGTTATAATTTCATTTGTGAATTTACCCCAATACTTTTCTAAATTGCTAGGTAGAATAATTAGCACTAGGTAGAATAATTAGCATTTAGACCATCACTTAAGTGCATGATGCTAAACTAGGCTTAATGTTTGAATAAGTACTAACTAATACAAGGTCAAACCTAGCTGCTACTTAGCCCAGACAATCAAAATGACAACATAAGAGAACAGTAAATTATACATTTAAAACATTAAAAGGTATTGAAAATGGCCTTTAACCATATATTCCATAACATTTTATACAAATAGTGTAGTTTGTCTTACTTATATCATTATCATTTTACAGATAATAGAATCAACGTGTGTCACTTCCCACTTATCTTTTCTAAAATAAGTTCAGTGTCCCACATATGATATAGATTCATTTGATCAGTTTTGACCACATATATAATGAGCTAAAGCAGCACATTTTTGAAAGTATTTTTATTTGTCAAAATTTAGTTTTTCTTATTTCACATATTGAGATAAGGTACTTACTATCTTTCAAAGTTGCCATATTTCGAATTTGGATCCTGAGAATAAAAGTTTTAAAAACATTTTAATGTTTTTGAAAAATAGCTCCATTATACAAGAAAAACTTTTAAAGTTAATGTTTATTTAAAGAATACTCCATAAGAATCACTCAAATATAGACCTCTGAATATGTACATCCTGGGGGTGCCAAAAAAAAAAAGGTACACATTTTAAGAGACGTTATCTACGTATTACTTTTCCAAGTTGAATTACGGTAGCAATGTGTAGTATGATGTTCACTCAAAAGATGGCGTTAATCAAATGAATGCTAGCACCATTCATTGCATTACAATTTTAATACAGTTTTTTCCTTCCTTTAAATTCGTATACATTTTTTTGGCACCCTCTGTATTTTCAAATTCCTTAATACTGATACCACATTGTATGTCAAAGGCCTTATTTTACTTACCCAACTAACACAAACCATTCACTGAACTCGCCATGGCATTCACACATGTTCTATTCTCACCTCCATATCTTTGCCTGTATTGTTTCCCCAACAGAAAGTCCTTTCCCTTTGTAGGCTATGCAAATATCAAGGTCAACAAGCTTTCCTTGATTTCCTCAGTTCACCAAAACCTTTTCAAATAACACTTATGCATTCTAACATGTGTGGAAGCACTGTTTATTTAAACCAACTCTTAATTCTTCCAACTCAACTCAATCACCAGTCCAAGCAGCCACTGTCTTCCAGGACATGGTCTCTAAATCACAGGAAGCATACTATTATCTCAGAAACAAGATTCATGAAAACTTAGATTGACATAAAATTTAATTATTCTCCTATAGTCTTTAAAATTAAAGTGCCAATATATAAAAGTCAAAATGATTTGATTAAATGCAATGCTAATAGAAGATAAACATGATGGGAAGACAACATGTTATCAAATATGAATTATCTTTCAGCCCTTAACTCCACACAAAGTACCTGTGTTGCCTGGGAGAGCTGAAGAATCAGTAAATCTGCGCATAAAGAAGGAGGGCTTAAGGAGGGCATTCCCAGGAACAGGATATAGTTTTGAAGCTGGAGACAAAGGATGGGTTAGGAAGTTCAAATATTATTTGATAGGTAGTAGGGAAATGATAAATGTTCAAGCCCACAAATCAGTTTAGTTTTTCAGTGAAGTATCTTGGACGGCAGTGAAAAGCACAAAATGACATTGAAATCCTGATGCCATGGGGACTAAATGAGGGGCTGCTGCAGCTTCCAGACAAGAGAAGAATCTGGACTGGGGTGCTGGCAAAGCAACAAAAGACTAGATTTGAGAGCAAGTTCTTAAGAGTGAAAAGGAAAACAGTAAGAATGACCCAAAGTTTTCTAATTCAATGATCTGAGTGGACAGTGTTAACATTAACCAAGACAGATAAACTGGATGGGGGGATCTCCCTGGAGATAATGAATTTTCAATATGATACAGTTAAACAGACCATGCGACCAGGTGGAAATGTCCAACAGTTCTGAGAAACATGTGTTTCTGAGATTTGAGATACAGATTTGTAGCTCTCAGTAAACATGGTAGTTGATGCCCCAACCTCCCCCGCCCCAAAAAAAGAAGAAGAAAAAAAAGGAAATAGATTAGAAGCAGAGGGAACATTCCTACTTCTATGAGGCCAGCATTAGCTTAATACCAAAGCTACATAAATATAGTATAAGAAATGTCAATTAGAGAACAATATCTCATAAACATAGATGTAAAAACCCTCAACAAAATATTTGCAAACTGATTCCAACAATGTATTAAGAGGAATCACACACCACGATCAAGTGGGATTTATTCCAGGTATGTAAGGCTGGTTCATCATTCAAAAATCAAATACTATCCATTACATCAACAGGTTAAAGAAGAAAAATCACATGATCAATAGATGCAGGAAAAAATACTTGACGAAATCTAACACCCTTTCATGATAAACACCTCTTAGCAAATTAAGAATAGAGGAGAACGTCTTCAACACAATCAAGAACATCTACCCAAAAAAACGCCGTATGGTTTCATGGTAAGAAACTAGAAGCTTTCCCCCTAAGATTGTGAACAAGGCAAGGATGTCCTCTCTCACCACTCCTATTTAGCATCATATTGGATGTCCTAGAAAATGCAATAAGATAAGAAAAAGAAATAAAAGGTATAGTACAAACTGGGAGAGACAAGATAAAGCTGTCTTTGTTCATAGATGATATGACTGTCTATGTAGAAAATACCCAAGAATCAGCAAAAACCCCACAAAACTCCTGGAACTAATAACCAACTATGGTAAGGTTGCAGGATACAAGGTTAACATACAACAAATGTCAATTGCTTCCTTTTATACCAGCTATGAACAACTTGAATATCAAGTTAAAAAAACTGTACATAGATTGTACACTTAAAAATGGTTATGATGGTAGATTACATATATATTTTACCACAATAAAAAAAACACAGAAAAGACTTACGTATAAATCTAACAAAAAAGGTATAAGATCTATATGAGGAAGACTACAAAACCGATGAAAGAAATTAAAAATCTAAATCAACAGAGAGAGATTCTATATTCATGGGTAGGAAGATTCAATGTTGCTAAGATGGCAATTCTCCCCAACTTGATCTAAAGACTCAAACAATACCAATAAAAAATTTCAGCAAGTTACTTTGTAGTTATCAATAAACTGATTTTATCAATAAACTAACATTTATGTGGAAAGGCAAAACACCCAGAATAGCCAACACAACAGTGAAGAAGAATAAAGCCAGAGAACTGACACTACCTGATTTCAAGACTTTACTATAAAGTTATAGTAATCAAGATAGTGTTTTATTGGTAAAAGAATGAACAAGTGGATCAATGGGTCAGAATAGAGCCCAGAACTAGACTCACACATATACAGTCAACTGAAGTTTGACAAAGTAGCAAAGGTAATTAAATGGAGAAGGGATCCTATTTTCTACAAATGGTGCTGGACTACTGGACATCCATATGCAAAAATATTAATCCAGACAATAACCCTACACATTTCACAAAAATTAACTCAAAATGGATCACAGAGCT
>NW_017731438.1:2015515-2028191 GCF_001890085.2 Hipposideros armiger
AAAAAAAAAAAAAAAAAAAAAGAGCACAAGCTCTGAGCAACAGGGTTGCCGGTTCGATTCTCACATGGGCCAGTGAGCTGTACCCTAGCTGAGCTGCCAACAGGTGGCAGGATGGCTCAGCTGGTGATAGCATGTGCTCCTAACAACGAGGTTGCAGGGTTTGACTTCTGCATGGGATGGTGGGCTATGCCCACCTACAACTAAGATTGAACACGGCACCTTGGGCTGAGCAGCCTCGTGTTGCCCCTCGTGTTGCCGATGGGTGGACAGATGGCGACTGCACTTGGACCTGAGCTAGCTTAGCTGCGCACTCCACAACTAAGACTAAAGAACAACTTGGCTGTTCCCACTCCCGAATCCCCCTCCCCCACAAAAAAAGACCCCAAAATCTGAAAGGTCATAACCAAAAGTTATCTTTAAAAATCTCTTCACTTATATATCTTACTACTGGTATTATTCAACCAAAGAAAAATAAGGAAAGTAAGAGGAAGGAGACTATATAAGGTTTCAGACAGTATAAGGTTTGGTTATAAGAATGGATCCACCAGACGAAAAGAGTAAAGCCGTCAAATCCTGACAAGCTCTGCTATTTCAAGTACAGACTTATGTGCCATAATGACCATTCCATTAACGTTTTTCCATAACGTCCATAATGGTCCTTGAAAAGTGACCCCATTGTTTGGACGATTTTCTTTTTTTGGTGTAATGACTTTTTCACCCCCAACATACTAAGTATATAGATTATAAGGAGTGATATTTGGATATTATGGTTTTAGGCAGACACTCTAATTTAACTGACACAAGTTTCTAGTCAGAGAATATAACAGAGAACAAATTTGAGATGCATGCCATATTTGGATGAACACAAAATGAACACTTACTTTTCTGTAAATATCTCCAGTGAGAGAGGTAAGACGAGGTAGAATCTTTTGCAATTCTTTATGCTGTGCACATGCCCTAATTTCCTGTTTTGAAGTGCTCTGATGTGCAGCCTTCATTTAGTTCTAAAGATGTCAATCTATGTTACAACTTTATGTTTTAAGTACAATTTGAGTACACAATAACCATAGCTTGCTCTAATGAATAATTTTTGCAAATGAAAAGATAAAGTTCTGAATCAACTGTGTGTTCTGGAAAATTGCATCATGTCCTGAGAAACATTCAGGAGATTATTTGAGAAACTAGAAATGTATAAAATACAATGGGTGGGAAAGTCACAGACTGTGGGTTACCATTATCTACTGTGTGTATACAGCACTGTTAGAAAAGCTGAAGAAGGCAGTGGTGGAAGGAGTCAGCGAGGTTGCTAGATGAATGATTTATCAAAGACATTCCAGATGCTTGAAAAGAATTTTAAGGAGCATATACATGCAGTACATATAATATAAAAATTAAGGAAGCCGCAGCAACCACCAGTTGTTAAGGAAAACAAAATTATGATGTGTAATTATAATACTGAATGCCTGCGTCAAAGTCCATCACCAGCCCCTCCACCAAAAAACGACTCCCTTGCACTTCTTCACCAACCACGGCCCATGATCGAGTCTTCTTTGGCAAGTGCAATAAACCTTCTTACATTCTATTTTATGTAGAAACTGTAGTTATAAACTCGTCTTCATTTTTCAATGGATACCTCTGGGTCCAGCATGGCTCCCACTGCCCTCAGTTCTTTACAAATACCGAGTTAGTCCTCACTCTCACCCATTAATTGTGTAGTATTATTATCACCTCCAGAGACAGACACTGAGTCACCTGTCCAAGGTCACACTGCCAGGCGAGTGGCAGTCGGGATTCAAACCCCAGCAGTTTGGCTCCAGCCCATCTCTTGTACCATACCCTGCTGCCTCGTGTTTTGTATATTTACAAGTAAGTATCTGCTCTCTCAGTCTCAGGTGACAATCTGCCTTTTCTCTCCTGAAATGTCATATTCCTTCCCTTTCAGTGTATAGTTCAATTTATGGCCACTGCTCTCCTATTGTAAAATAGTTCCATTTTAGAGAATGTGGAACACTAGGAAATAGCAAAGTATTGTCCCCTAATTTGAGACAGAAGAACCAGAGGCTCTTTCCCACGGATTTCTTATTTCCATTTTCTTAAATGCTACTTTTTAAAAATACAGGTTTAATATCTAAAAATTTGTGGTACTTTCTGATCCCCTAAACAATAATTAAAATAATTTCATTACAATTTTAACTCATGTTTCTTTAATACTAGCATGCTAGCCTCCCCAAAACGAAACCTCTAACAATGACGAATTGCACATTTAAAAGCTTTCAATAACCAAAAAAGAACCAAGGAAATGCCACTTGGTTCTGTTAAAGCAAAGGCATTTTTCTTTCCTTTCAAATTAATTCTGTAGTGTGAAAGATTAATATGGTTTTCATTTCTGGGTTTAAAAAGCAATTATAATAAATGGGAAGTGAAGGGGTGGCAGAGGCAGGAAAGACATCAGGCATCCAGAGTGATGGAAAATGTGAAAAGGGGACAGAATATACTTTCCATAGAGAAACACTGATGTCTGATGAATATTCATAACCTACCAATTTAAAACCTACACTCCAAAGGGATGAAGATGAGGAGTATGACCTTTATTTGCTGACTGAGGTTCCAATTTAGGGCTCTGGCAGTAGTTGTCACAGACCGAGAGAGCTCTTATTTAAAACAAGTCTTTATTAAAAGATCTTCAAATTGTCTTACAGGGTTTTAAAAGAAGTTATTCCTACGGTTTTACGTAAAATAGCTAGTCCTTGTTTCAGGAACTCTGCATTTTTTAAAGATCAACTTGGATAGCACTTTAAGGCTCTAAAAATAATGACTATTAACATTAATGCACCGCAAGATGGGAAGGAAAGGAGAGCTGATTGCTGAGCATCACAGCATCCATGAACGGTCCCACGAAGCAAGACCATGTCTGCCTGTTTACCACCACGTTTCAGCACTTGCCACAGTGCCAATGTGGTGCAGCATAGGCACCTAACAACTGTCAAATGTCTGCTGAGTGATGAACAAATGGCACAACCTGCACAACCGAAGTCCACTTATGGTGACTTAATTCCCATGAATCCTTTTTTTAATATTAGAAAAAAAAATCTGACTTCCAAGGCAATTCACCAACATTTTTATGTAGCTATTTCACATCACAATTACCTTATTACCCTGAAAATCTTGTCTGTTATAAATTCTTTGCTTAATGAAAACCATACTTATTTCAATGAATGCCTTAAAGTTTCTTTACATAAATCAGGATACAAAAATCTAGTTTTTGTAGCATCTTAGAATTCTCCCCTACTGTAAAAGCAGGGAATTGCTACACAGATCACAGCTAATAATCCCCTTAACACTGTGTCTGAAATTCTCCCACATTCTTGTCTAGCCTCAAGATATTTCATCCTATTATATGGTACCACCACAAACCAAGTTTAATCTAAATAGCTATTCCAATACGCAACTTTTTTCGGGAACCAATGTTCAAAATCCTTAAAACTTGCATGGCAGTGGACAGGTGACACTTAGCTCTATCTCCTCTTCCCCTTCAGGACCTTGGGACAATTTTATGACCTTGCAGGGTTACTGCTTCGGCGTAATGGTTTCAAGGTAGTGCTAGGTGTCATTCCCTTCCTCGCCAACTGACAGATTTTTAAGGTCCCTTTTGCACCTAAACTACCATCAGCCCACGACGGCACTTATTTGATTCACCAGTGCCCAGCAACGCTTAAACACATGGTAGGTGCTTAATAAACGTTCTGGCCGAATGGAACAGCTCTTCAAGGGTTACTCCGCTCTGCACTGGCCCCTGCAAACTCTGCCAGCCCTGGAGGATTTCCAAAGGCGTCAAGGACACACAGTACAACTTAACCTTCCCCTAGACCTTGCCTTGGGTCCTCCCCTCCCCCTTACTTTGTGGGCCCTGGTAACGACTGCAAGATACTCGCTGCCTGGCACCCAGCAGCAGCTCCGCAAGTCCTTATTAGCTGAATGAATCCAAGACCGCCCTGAAATTAATTCAGACTTAAGGTCTCAATACCGAGGTCCAAGATGACCACTCCTCGTGACCCTCACCCCGCCCCACCCCGCCTCAGGAGACGCGGCGTGACCTTGCGGTCGCTCCAGTCCCTTCGCGCGCTCTTCCCGGATCGGAGGCACTTGCTGCAGCCCGAGCTTCCCGGGGCCTCCGCGGGACAGGGGGCCTGGCAGGCCCTGCAACCACTGTTCCGTCCCTCTCACTTCCACCCGCTTCCTCTTCCCCTCACCGAACTCTTCTATCCCTCGCACCTCTCCCGTTCCTACCGCAAGCGGCCATACCATTGCGGCTGCACGGCCCAGGCCGAGACCCCAACGACGCCCGCCCGAGAAAACATGGTGGTACTGGCCCGAGATGAAGGTCGGTCAGGCAGGCCGCACCGCGCATGCGCAGGACATTCCCCACTCCCCCTCCCAACCGGCTTTCTTTTTCAGTCTTGCTTCCAGCCGCCAGGCTGAGGTAAACCTCGCGAGCTTTGGAGGGGGCGGGTTCAGCCTTCCGAGGCCCCACCTCCTTCCGGCTCGCGGCTGCTGTTTTGTCCCGCCCACCACTGTCTGCCCGGTTCCGCTTCCGGTTGGCAGGGCACTGGGTTCCAAAAAGTAATCGCCGCGGTGGTCGCGATGGGGAAGTCAGATTTCCTTACCCCTAAGGCCATCGCCAACAGAATCAAATCCAAAGGGCTTCAGAAGCTGCGCTGGTATTGCCAGATGTGCCAGAAGCAGTGCCGGGATGAGGTAAGGCGGCCCGGGATGGCCCATGCCCCGGCCTCTCCCCTGGCGGGTCCGGCTGGAAATCCTGGCTCAAGTTGCTGACGCTGGAGGTGAAGGCCTGGGTCTCAGGTCCCTAGTTATGGGGTCTACACTGGGCGAGTCAGCTATTCAACTCGGAGGGACATCCCTTCCTGCAGCCCCCGTCCTAGTGGGGAACCAATCAGTTCTCTTTGACGCCTCTTTCTTCCTCAGTCTGACTCCCAAAGAAAAGAAAGACGAGTAAGAAAAGGTTTTGCAGCTCTTGTAGAAGTGATCCTACCCAAACTGTCCTAAAACGGAGGCCTGAATAGTTGAACGCTTGGGCGCCTGGGCAATAACAATAACCATATCTGACATGACGTGCCTCTTAGGAGAAACAGGATGCTTAGGATTCACACCTCTTTTCGGGATCAGATGAAAAAGGAGAAATAAGCTCTTGTCCACTGCTCATCTAACAGTCATATTTTGAGAACCTGCTATGTGCCAAGGCCAGGATATTATTGTTAAGATGTGGACTCGAGTCAAGACTGTCAGAATTAGAAAGCTTAGACGCACCACTTCCTAGCTGTATGGTCTTCGGCAAGTTACGTTCTCTCTGCCTGTTTACTTATCTGTAAAGTGGAAACAGTAACTGTACCTACTTGTAAGATGGTTGTGAGTTTTAAATGAATTATGTGTAAAGTGAGTCGCGGTCTTTGGGCAGATCTTGAAAAGCTTTGTATGCCTTGCTATGGAGTTTACACTGTTTCCCATTATGAGGTGGGTGATGGAGAGTAGACTAGTGATGTGATCGTATTTTTTCTGGAGATCGAATTGGTAAGGACAGAAGAACGCTGGCCAATTGATATAATCTCATCTGCTGTTTCTGCAAGAGAGGGATGAGATGTTTAGGTGTGACTCATATTGAATAACATTGATATGGTTATTCTCTTTCATTTCTCTTTAGTTCTTTCCATTTAAGTTAAGGCGAAATTCTCACACAGAAAAATAGAGTCTGGTACAATGAACATCCATATATCTATTACCCAGATGTAACATTTTAAGTATTTTGCCGTATTTACTCATTAAAAAATAGTTTAAATTATTAACAGCAGTATATTTAAATATGCATTTCTAAAATATCAGGATTTTCTTTTACACAGCCATAATATATGTCATCACCCATAACAAAATTAAAATTCCTTTATGTCATCTAATACACATTCTATACTCACGTTTCCTCACTTGTTCCCCCAAATGCTTTTCAAAGCAGTTTTTTTTTTTTAAACTAAAATCCAGTCTAAAGCTATGAATTGGATTTGGTTATTAAGGCTTTTTAAAAAAATAGACTTTATTTTTTTGAGAAGTTTTAGATTCATTGCAAAAATGAGTGGAAGGTACAGAAATTTCCCATATATACCCTGCCCTCATATATGTACAGCTCCTGTACATTTGTTACAGTCAGTGAAGTTACATTGACACATCATTGTCACCAAAGTCCATAGTTTACATTAGGGTCACTCTTGGTATTATTTGTACATTCTGTGGGTTTGGACAAATATTTAATGACATGTATCCACCATTATAATATAATACAAAGTAGTTTCACTGTCCTAAAAGTCTCTGTGCTCCAGGTTATTAGGACTTTTAATTCTCTCTAAATTCTGAATTTAGAATAGAACACACTCCAACTTGTTTCTTGACATTGTCTTAAGAGACTAGGTCAGTCTCTTATCCTGGAGTATTCCCGCTTTCTGGATATGTTGAATTGTTTCTTTGTGATTGTTTTTTGCCTTCTTTCTCTAACTCTTGTAGTTTCTGTAAACCGGAACTTAGATCTAAAGGCTTGATTAGGTTCAGGTTAAACATTTTGGGGAAGAATCCTTCATAGGTGATCCAGTGTATTTCATATTGCATCATGTAAGGGAGCCCATTTGTCTTGTAGTGCTAAGGTGATTGAGTAAAGGTGACAGCCTGTAATGTTAGGAAGTAATATTTTCTCTCTTGCAAGAGCAAGTAACTAGTGCAGTTATTCTTTGGAATCATGAACATATATCTACTTTCCCATCAACATTTACCTATGTGTGTTTTAGCAACTTTGCCTGGGTCAGTTATTTCATTAGGAGCTGCAAAGTGGTTATTTTTCTAATTCTTTCTGCATTTTGTATTGGGTGTCAATTATTTGTAAGAATGAGCTTCTTCTCGTCAGCTAGTTTGGGGTTATCCTCAAATGACATCCTGAAATACAGTTCCTATGGGAAGGGGCAAATAAACGCTTAACGCTGCTCTTTAAGGCATTTGTGGTGGTTCTGGCCTCTTTGACCCCAGATCTGTTCATTGCCCTTCACGACCTGGGAGGACAGCCTGGGGGATGAGAAGTTGACCCCTATAAGTTCCCTCCTCTGTCTTCTGCCTCTCAATATTGGAAGATTGAGGGGGAGGAAGGTCAGATCTAGAGTATTCCCCTCCTGCCTTGAGTTTCTAGGATTTAATAACATTATTTTGTTTCCATTTTATTGATTTATTTTTAATTTGGGGGAAATGGGCCTGGTTTTTCATTGATGAGACGGACACTAAGTTTCCTTTTAAGATACATTTAAGTAAGAGAAACACACAGGTGAGCAAGAATTGTGTAGGTGGTCTGTGGATGACTAAAGATTAGGAAAGTACCCTAAGCAAGATGCAGTGTTGAAACCGGGACAGTGGCAATGGGACTGAGCAGAGGGACTGGGTAAGAGTTACGAAGAAGGCTGAGTAGACTTAGTAATGAGTGGAAAGTAGGATAAAGGAGAGACTCTAGGATGCCATCCCCGTCCTGGCTTGGGTGATTGGGGGTGGGATAGCGCTGTTCACTGAGGTGGTGCGGTCAGGAGAGGCACGTTTTTCATTTTTATTACTAGTGAAGAACCAGGTTCAAATGGTAAGTAAAACAGATACAAAGTCAAAACTTATATGTTTCAAAACTTGTATGTTTTTAACAATCTGAAGAAAATACAGATTTAGTATGTTTAACATAAGGTTTCTGTAATAACACAATAATGTATTTTGGGGTAGTAGACTTGAAGGGGGGTTATCACTATCACGCTGTGAGGGGTGTAAATGTCTAATTATGTTGAAACTAGTAAAAAAATTATTCAAAAAACATTAATGTATTTTGGATAATGAGGTAAAGGAAAGGAGAGTGAGTGAAAGATGGTTTCCTTAATGGAAATTCACTAATGACCTATTTTACTTCATTATAGCCCTCGAAATGCTTGCATACACTATACAAAGTAGGTGCTCAATAGGAATTTGTTAAATTTAGTCAAAAACAAAAAACAAAAACAAAGTCACTCCTCTGCTACTGTGCCCAGTAATGTTTCTTACTAATGTCTGTTTTCTAAAGCACTGTTTTTCTCTCTCCTTAATCCCAGGGGGATTAGCCTTTGATTATCAAGGATGATAAACTCAACTTGATAAAAAAAATTTTTTTTAAATGATAGGGTGCTTATAGCTAGTGATTTGATTATTTTTTTATAATTTATCATCAAAGAGCAGCTTTTTAGGGTTTAACTAAATACTTCTACTCAGGGCCCATTGTGATGACCTAAGTCAGAATTTAACTACTACCTTTACGTTTTTTGTAGAATGGCTTTAAGTGTCATTGTATGTCCGAATCTCATCAGAGACAACTATTGCTGGCTTCAGAAAATCCTCAGCAGTTTATGGATTACTTTTCAGAGTAAGTAATTCAAAGACATCCTTATCTTATAAGGTTTATTCAGTTGGACATTTAATAGATGCTTACTGTTTTATATCTTGAAGGTTCTGTTTATTTCTTACATGTTAACATGATAGCTATATTATCTCTGTGCTCAGTTTTTGTCTCCCTTTGACAATTTCTCATAGTATGAAATTGTTAAGAAAAAAAGTTTCTCCAAATTCAGCCTTTCTTTTTTTTCACTTTAGACAAAGGATACTGTCTTTCATTCTACAAGTGTGGCTAAGAGCACAGCACTGGAGTCAGCCTGACTTTAAATCCTTCAAATCTTGGCTTCCCCACTGTTTTTCTGTGCTTTACTCTCCTTACCTGTAAAGTGGGACTAAAAATACTAAGTATTATATTTCCTGCATAGGACTTATATGATGATGAAATGAATTAATGCTTTTAAAGTGTTTAGAGGAATGTCCAATACTCAATATTAGCTGTTAATTATTATTATTCCTATTAATACTTAATCTTGCTTCTATCCATCTCTTTCCAATGTTCTAGACCTTTTGGTCTTAGGACCTTTTACATTCTTAAAAATTATTGAAGATTCCCAAGAGCTTTTATTTAGTGGGTTATGTCTATTGATACTTGTAGATTAAAATTGATAAATTTTTGAAAAATATTAATTCATTAAAAATAATAAACATATTACATGTTAAAGTAAATAACATTTTAATGAAAAATAACTATTTTCCAAAACAAAAAAAACTTAGTGATAAAAGTAGCATTGCTTTACATTTTTGCAAATCTCTTCAATGTCTGACTTAATTGATTTTCACATCTGCTTCTGCATTTATTCTATTTCAGAATGTTTTGGCTGAAGCACATAAAAAAAGTCAAGCCTTTACATAGAGGTGTAGTTGGAAAGTGGGGAGAGTACTTAGTAGCCTTTTCAGATAATTCTGAATACTCCACTTTGATATTACATCACAACACAACACGTAGTAATTCCTTAAAGATTAGTTGCAGTGTGGAATTTGAAACCCTGTCAGTGAACTTTTTGTATTCTCTTACATTAAAGTACATTGATCTTTCACTTTGAACTTTTGGAAAATATTGGTTAACTGAGGTATACAGATCTTCCGAATGGTGATACATTTTATTATGCAATATCATAAAATCATTTTCATTAATATCAACATCAGTGTCATCAGAAACCAGTATTTGGAAGCATGTCAAAGTCATGGTGGTGGATATTAGTTTATCAAAATTCAGATTTTTTTCTTTAAAGCTCAAATTTTGTCATTGGCAACAACTACTGTAAGTTGTTTTCCTCGACATGACAGTCTCACTTTGTATATTTTAAAGAAAGTTTCTACAGAATATCCAATTGAGAATAACCATAGTTTATGTCAGTCATTCTTTCAAGTGAAGATGGTATTCCGTGAAAAAGGTTCAACTCACAGTGCCAACGATCACACAGGTGCTTTTCCTAAAGATAACCATCCTATAGCAGCAGAAGTGCTTTATTCATAATCTCGTTTCATCGCACAGAATATTAGAAAGATGTGTGTACTCAAAGGTTGAGCTTTCATGCAAGTAATAGTACTTGGTGCTTCATCAAGGACATTCCCGATGCAGCTCGCATTGGTTTTCACTGTGAGTGCCTGGCCGTGAAGAATACATTGACTGCTGGTGGCTTGGCATCACTGCCCACTGACGTGACTTGGCTAAGAGGCCAGCAGGTGGACCCTCCATGGCTTTTGTGACATCAAGGCAGATAACACAGGCAAAAATTACTTATCAGTGAACCACCTAAAACCATCTTGAATACCACCACGGTACAAATGGCACACTTTGGGAAATACCAGGCATTCTGGCAAGAGCCATCTATACTCAGTGCCTTCCTGGCCACCTCCCATTCACGCCTCCGTCCACTGTAGTTGACGTCAGCCTCCCGAAGCATCGGGGCTTTTCCTCATCCTTCTCTCTCCTGGTCTTTCTTCAGTGGGTAATGCTCTTACTCTCAATTGAAACACCTCTCTGACTTACATTCTTTCTGGTTTCCCTCCTGCCACTCCCTCTGAGCTCACTTCCTGCGTTAACGCCTCTTCCGTTCCCAGCTCCTCAAATGTAGGAACGTCCTTCCGGGTGCCTGTGTGGCTTCCTTCATCCCACTCTGCACAGTCTCCCTGAGTTACGTTATTCCTCCGTTACCTTTATGTTTGGATAAACGTAAACTCCTAAATCTGGTTGTTCACTCCCAACATCTGTCTTGAGTTATAGACTTTTTTTTTTCTGGATAATTCTAAGCTATATTCCTGAAGACTATCTCAGCGTCAACATTTCTAAAGCTGAACTTAGCATTCTGTCCACCACACCTGCTGGTTATCCTGCTCTGGCTAATCACTGCCTCGCCAAACTGCTATGCTCAGAGCCCTCCAGGAATTCCCTGATGTGAGTTCTCCTCTACAGTGCCCTATAAACTTATACCCTTTCCGTTCTCTCATCGTCTCCATCTAAAAGATTCAGTGGCTTCCTCACTGGCGTCCTGACCTGCCGCTTCTACTCCTGTGCAAGTTCTGTGCCCGCGGTCACAAACCACTGCAAGCAGCACAATCACCTTGAGGCCTCATCTTGAGGGCTGTGAAGACAGCAGGCAGACACCGCGCCCACTTTCTGATTCACTTGACCTTGGGTGGGGGCTGTGGACTTTGTATCTCTCTGTCAAGTTCCCGGGTGATGTCCATGCTGCTGCTCTGGGGACCACACTCTGAGAATTATCCTTGTATACTGTCCACCAGCATTATTTCTGGAAATCACAGACTTCCCCGAATTAACTCCTAAATAAATTATTTCATGCTTTTCCATCATCTGCATAAAACCCAACCTCTTGAGCATGAACTTCAAGGTATTTACTTCAAAGGTTAGCCATAACGTTATTTCCCAGCTGTCTTCTCCCAGTTTTTCTATTCTGCCTGCTCTCTCGCACTCATTTTTATCTGCCCTCAACATTAGCCAAATTGATTGTCATCCCTCAAACCTGTGACACTTTCCTGTCTCTACCAGCTGGGAATGGGCTTCTCTTCCTCCTCACCTGTAAAAGTCCTGTGTATACTGTACCACCCATATTAAATATCACCTCCGGGCACCTCCGGACACCTCCTGCAATTCTTTCTATGATGTTTGTTACATCTCTTTTCCAATTTGACTTCTGTTATGATTGGTTCTGCTAGATTGTAACCTAGGTCAAGATTTATGTTTTTATTCACCTATTGTTTATCTAGCACTTAACACTGTTCAGAGAGATATATTGAATGCCAGTTTCTTGTGGAATAAGGGCAGTTTTGGTATCATCAATAGAATGCAGTTATTATGCCACGGTCAGTAGAGCTAAGAGACTTCATGAAGGACCGTCTCGAAAGACGTATTGTCACTTTTGCTATGACTGTTTTGCCAAGACAAAAAGTTTTGACTCCATACTGACTTTTGACTTTAATTCTTGAAAGCTATAATCTTTTGGGATTCTTTCCTTGTTCCATTTGTAAAGATTCATAACAGATGTTCACATAGATGTCTCATATGTCATTTGAGAATTCAAACTGTACGATGGCTTAAATTTCAGGAAGATAATGCCATACGTTTGTAGAAATTACCTTCATGCTTTCCTTTCTTTCTCTACTAGGGAATTCCGCAATGACTTTCTAGAACTTCTCAGGAGACGCTTTGGTGAGCATCTTAAGTATTGTGCACATAATAACTTCCTAACCTTATAACCTGCTCAGGGTCAACAGTGTCCTGTTTTGTTCTTAGGCACCAAAAGAGTTCACAACAATATTGTTTACAATGAGTACATCAGCCACCGAGAGCACATCCACATGAATGCCACTCAGTGGGAGACGCTGACGGATTTTACCAAGTGGTTGGGCAGAGAAGGTAAGGATGGACATACCTGAAGAGCTGTGGCTCCACGGCAGGGGACAAAGAGCTATCAGCGTCTATGTAAATTTACGGAAAAGAGGATGGGTAAGGCGATTAAAAACTGGGGAGAGGAACTTAGTAGCACAGAGTTGATTTTGTGTACTCCAGTCAAGTATGAGTGTCTGGAATAGTTCTTTTGACAGTGCCAAGATTTATCAGTAAAGCATCCTCTCATTTAGGTTAGGGATTAGTATCACTCGTCTTCTATTCCCCCCCATATTCATTTCACTTTAGGAAACTTGTTACCCTCTCTTA
>NW_017731438.1:2034056-2048414 GCF_001890085.2 Hipposideros armiger
CTTTGAGCACCTCTTGTAATTGCAGAAGTCAAACGTGACTTGTATTCATCTTTTGTTATTGGTATATATTGACTCTTACAATTTTAATACGGTTTTCCTTTCTTAAAATGTGTATACATTTTTTTGGCACCCTCTGTATATATGGTCCCTCCCCTAGTATGAGAGAGGAGTCATATATACAAATGATTGTAATACAAAGTGGAGTGTGTTACATGCCAGAAAGTACGATGGCAGTTCAAAAAATGACAATCCAAGAAGCCTCATGAGGAATGAGATAAATGGAGAGATTATTTTAGGTATAAAAGAGGCATGTGCAGATTTGCAAAGGCATGGAGCACAGGGCATGGCTCAATCAATACCAAATCGTTTACAATGGCCAGTGAACATCATAAGTCAGGGACAGTATTCTGGGGCCCGTGGTGACAAATCTTGTATCGGCACTACAAAATTTAGAATTTACACTGTCAACTCTAGGCAGGTAGGAGCAATCAAATATTTATGTGACACGAGATCTTTGCTTTCAAAAAACAGAGCTGACAGTAATGTGCTAGGCTTCTACCAGTCATTTTGCAAACATCTTATTTCATCCTTGCAATTGAGCCCTGAGTTGGGTCACATTGGCATCCCCGTTTATGGATGAGGAACAGAGGCTTAGCAAAGCCAGTTGCTCAAGGGTCTAGCAGAAGTAGCGTCCAACCCTGCAGGATCTGCCTCACGCCGGAGCCGATACTATTATCACTGCTGAGCTGATGATTCTGGCACGAACTGAAGGGAGGCGACGCGGGAGGTGGGTTAGAGACAGGAAGGGTTACCTGTTCTGTGCCTGTCATCCGGTAAGGGACACAGACAGCTCCTTCATTGCTTTGTCTAATCTATTACAAATGAATCACATAACAAATTTCTTCTGTGCTGTTCATTATGCACAGTATAAAGCCTCCATCTGTGCATACTTTTTGTTAACAAGCTCTTCTCTTTTTTTCAGTTCTTTGGGACCAAGTGCACTGAAGATGATAGAGACCGCAACATCGGTGAAACGGAAAGAGTCTTCCCATAGCTCAGCTCAACCAAAAGAAAAGAAGAAAAAGAAGTCTGCACTCGATGAAATCATGGAGGTACAGTGTATGAGCTGCCTGTCAACTCTTTAGTGTTAGAGGAATGATGCAATTTAAACCAGGGAAACTGAAATAGTTTCACCATTATTAGATTCATGTGAAGTTAAAAAAACGTGCAAATACTAGGTGAGGGAAAAGGAGCCGAGGTGCACTTCCATCTGCATGAGTCAGAACCCCCCACTGAGGTTTAGTTTCTTGCCCCAAGTGCTGTCTGCAGAGCTCTCTGTGCAGCTGTGGGCAGTAGAGATCAGTGAGAAGGACTTCGGGGGTAACGGAAGCTGGAAATGAAAGCTCTGCTCCCCCTCTGTGGTTCTGTGAAAGTGGCACCCTCCATGGGCCCCTTCCCCCCCACCCCAATATGTGCTCTCCTCTTGTCTGACTTTTACTTACTGCCTCCTAGCCTGCAGGAGAAGGCGGTGACATAGCTTTAATTTGAAATAACCTCATGGCTAAGTTTATGTGACCAATCATTGAAAACTTGTGATTATCTGGATCTGGGGCCACACTTTCTACCTGGAACTCAGAGCTGTTCTGCAGAATGTTCTTAGGATACCCCCTAAATATTCCTTCCTGCCTCCCAGCACATGACCTTACCTTACCAGTAAATTTATGAGATAAGTGCAAGAGAAGAAGCAGGCGAGGCAAAGAGAAGGGACAAATGGGCCCCAGGAGCAGCGTCTTCTTCCTGCAGTGTCACTTCCTCTAGCCTCCCCATCGCCTTTCTTCCTCTGTGAAGGGGTGGAGCTTGTTCGGTCTTCCCTGTTTCTGAGTTCACACCATGCGGGACAGTCTACAAAGCGTAAAGGGTAATATGTGTACACTGTGAGATGTGGTCGTTCCATCGTTCAACAAATACCGAGTCGCTGTTATGGGCTAGGCATTGTGCGAGGTCCTAGGCCTGTAGAGTAGGGAGAAAAACACAGTCCCTGTGTGTCACGGAGCTTTGATTCTAGTGAGGCTGACGTTCTGTGAACAAGTGAACAGTAAGTAGGTAATGACAAAATGCCAAGTGCCAAGGAGGTTGAGGGCAGGGACTGGGGAGACGGCTTGTGAAAAGGCTCTAAGGCAGCAAAGGTCTCTAACTCAAGCATGTGATGGAAAGAGCCATGTGGCTGGATGAGCATGGTGAGCACAAGAATGTCATCACAGGCCACGACAGGACTTTTTACATTTAGTTCAAAGGCCAATGGAAAGCCAGGCCTACCTGCTTTGAATATAATCCGTGCTAAATTTAGAATAGTCTTTATTCATATTGGAAAATTGGAGGAATAAAAATGAGGTTTAGAATCAACCGAAGAATCACACTGTTCCGTCCCCTTGAAAGTTGTACTTTGGGTTCTAACTCTAAGCAGTTGAGAAAGAAGATGGCGTGAGGTAGATCCACAGTGGCCAGCCCGCTCTCCCTTCATTTGGTCACACTTTTAGTTACGTCTCTGCTGGTTGTATGTTTCTTCCCCTCTGTTCACAAGCTGGATTACCCTTATGCAGCAGGAAAGCCTCTTTTTGCCATCAGAGCATCCCTAACCATGCTGTGCTAAGTTGCTCTGTAAGTGTTGTGTTTTTACCACATGAAAACACCACCTGTTTTCCAGCTTGTGACGATCACATGGGAGGAGGCAGGGAGAGGGCAGTGCTGAACTGTCAGGTGGCCTTGCCCAAGTAGAGGTTGTTTGTGGTTATTTTCTTGGTCAATTGACTTGTTTTATCACTTTTTTTTTCTTCAATCCAAGTTTTGTGTTTTCAATCAAAGACTAATTGCAAAAAAAAGTGTTTATTTGTATTTATCAGAGCATACAAATTATATCGCTGATCTTCTGTGAATTGTGTGTTTTATGTTGTTCTTTTGCTAAATAGCATGTTGCTTGAAATGAATTGAGGATTTTAAAGAGATGGTTTTATGTCTCGTGTGTTCTACAGATTGAAGAGGGAAAGAAAAGGGCTTCCCGAACTGACTACTGGCTGCAGCCCGTACGTATTCAGTAGAAGCTCCTTAAGTTCTAAATGTACTTCCAAGTGAATGATTTCAATAGCATTTGGGATAAATGACTAAATTTCTCAACTATGTATAACTTCGATAGATAGACCTATAACTTCAATGAGTTTTTTTCTCTGTGATCTTTAATTATTGGTTGCATCTGTATCAGAGGGTGACTTCATGTTTATGGGCTGGTAATATTCCTTGATTTTAATGCCAAACTTGTTTATGGNCGCTTTGGTGAGCATCTTAAGTATTGTGCACATAATAACTTCCTAACCTTATAACCTGCTCAGGGTCAACAGTGTCCTGTTTTGTTCTTAGGCACGAAAAGAGTTCACAACAATATTGTTTACAATGAGTACATCAGCCACCGAGAGCACATCCACATGAATGCCACTCAGTGGGAGACGCTGACAGATTTCACCAAGTGGTTGGGCAGAGAAGGTAAGGATAGACATACCTGAAGAGCTGTGATGTGGCTCCACGACAGGGGACAAAGAGCTGTCAGCTTCTGTGTAAATTTACGAAAAAGAGGATGGGTAGGGCGATTAAAAACTGGGGAGAGGAACTTAGTAGCACAGGGTTGATTTTGTGTACTCCTGTGAAGTATGAATGTCTGGAATAGTTCTTTTGACAGTGCCAAGATTTATCAGTAATCATCCTCTCATTTAGGTTAGGGATTAGTATCACTCGTCTTCTATTCCCCCCCATATTCATTTCACTTTAGGAAACTTGTTACCCTCTCTTAACAAGATTTTTAAAATTTATGGCTTCTTTCCTCATTTTTAAACTTCATAGGATGAAAAATTGGGGAGAAGAAAAGAGAAGGAAATTTTGTGTCCATGTATTACTTTATTCAGTGTGTTACTCTATTTCATTTTTGTGGAATAATTTCTACTTAGTTAAGTTAGCAGAATATCATGTGCTCATTGGATGTTAAATACTTAGACACAGCTGAATAGTTACTAAACAAGATAATACTTCTGTCACTTGTTTTTCTTTTTTAAATATGTTGCCTCAACCTAGCTCATTAAAAATCAGAATGATAACTTTTTTCTGTTCAAAGAGATAGAATATTCCACTTAAAGTATCTAAATCTCATTATGAATATGGAAAATTCATGTACTGGGTGAAGGTATATATTTGAATGAATGAGTAAATAATGCCTAGATTAGCGCACATTTATATTTACCTTTAGCTTTGACTGTGTGCAAATTTGTGGTGTCTTTGTTGTTGTTGTTGTTGTTGTTGTTTTTTAAGGCTTGTGCAAAGTGGATGAGACACCAAAGGGCTGGTATATTCAGTACATAGACAGGGACCCAGAAACCATCCGCCGGCAGCTGGAACTGGAGAAAAAGAAGAAGCAGGACCTTGATGACGAAGAAAAAACTGCCAAATTTATTGAAGAGCAAGTGAGAAGAGGTCTGGAAGGCAAAGAACAGGTGGGCAGCGATATCACTGAGAGAGACAACTGAAAAATGGCTAAAGCAGCGCAAGTGCTTGTTTTTGTAAGCCCAGAATTGCATTTTGTAGGCCTAGTGCTGTAACTAGGAGGAGAAAAGAAAATGGCTGAGTGTAAAAGCTCGGGTTTTGGAGTTGAGACAAACCTGGGTCCCTTCCTGACTTACGAACTTTGCTTTTACACAATGCTCTTGTGTAATTATATCACCTTCTAAAGCTCAGCTTCCTTCTCCTGAAAAGAGGCAGTCCTTAATGGGGAAGAAATGAATAGACCATTTGTCCTGACTGTGATGAGTGCTGTGTTGGAGGTTGGCAGTCGGCGGGCAGGTAGAGGGCCGGCACTGGCTGCAGCCTGGGGAGGATGCAGAGTGTCTGGAGGTCGGGACAGCCCCCTGGCTGAGGAGTTCTGGAGAATTAATGGGCAAAACCTGGGTAAATGGGGAAGGGAGGGCNTAACATAATTTTGAGCATGGCTTAATGGAGTACTTGTGACTATCTGTACCTACTAAAGTTGCTCAAAGTAGCAAATGTAGAATGACTGTAGTGAGTATAGCAGCAAGTGAGGCGATGTCATTTTTATTATCAGCCATTACACAGCTAACTCAAATCAGGAAAACGAGAAAGAAGCACATCAGAATGCATTATTATGAAATAAGCCCTGCTTTCTCTCCCATTCCAGAATTAGTTGCTCAAAAGAGCGATACTTTTAGCTGGAGCTATTCTGGAGGAATCCTGCCTATAGCAAAAATTCAATGCAACCTAATGAGAAAAAAACACTGTGGACAGTGTCATGTCCTGGGACTTCTCTGGGAGACTCTTGCTGGCTGCGTTTTTATCAGCAGTGAACACCAACACTATAAAATCCTTGATACTTTTTACTTGCTTGAATGGACAGAAAAGAAGACGCTATCTATGAAAGACATGAATTAATAGAGTTGAGATTTATAAATAAAGGTCCTAGGTTTCAAGAAACTTTCACTTTGGAAATCTGCCATTAGATGTATATTTTTCCCCTTGGGATCCATGTTGAATAAAAAGAGAAAGAAAGAATGAAAGATTAGTAAGGAAATGCCATCTATGGGAAGGCTTAGAACTCCAAAATTTCTTATTTAGCAGAGCATTTATAATTTACAATTATTTTTGGTGAACATGGTTTAAAATGAAGGAGTAAACAGAAAAGGTAATCTATATCTTTCCTTTCATCTTTATTTTTTATTGTTATTTTCTAGGAAATCATCGTGAAAATTATAACCAAAAAACTTGGAGAGAAATATCATAAGAAAAAGGGCATTGTTAAGGTAAGAACATAGTTATGAATGGAATCTGTGAAAGGGGCTGATGTGTGACTGAGTAAAGCCATTTTGGTATGCCTTAAAAATCAAGTCCTGGTATGGAAAGCATATATCTAAGGTTCTTGATGGTTCCATAAAAGGAAAGCTGTATTCATAATTGTCAGAAAGATAGGTCATTTTCAGCCACTGTTTATACCTAACATTGGTCTGCTTTCTTACTGGAGCAAGTATTGGGTTGTCGGAAAAGTCATGATGCGTTTTTGCAATGGAAAACATAGAAAAATTTCATGACTTTTCCGACAACCCAATAGTATGTATGAAATCCCATTGGTACCTCTTAAACTAAGTGTGCACGCCTTGTTAACCAGTAAGACGCGTTCTCTTTATTGATGATGAGCGATACACGTATGTCCTCAGGGTTCCAAGGAGGACTTCTTTGTGTTTTGCCTGAGACTGCCTTTTTGGCCACTCTAGGATTTTAAAGTTTAAAAATTAACGCTCCAGTCTTTTTCTCCCTTTTGCTTTTCTTTGAGCGCCCAGCCTGTGCGTGCCTAAATTGCCCTTCTACTGTACCGGAAGCTGGGCAAAATTATCCCTCTCATTATAGTTCTTAAATATTCTAATATCATCAGCCTTTTATTCTGCCCCGATGAAAACCTTAACTAAGCTTTGAATTGAATTCTTTATTAAGCAATATAGATTGAGAAATCATATATGGAATCTAGAAAACAGTGTCATTTATAGAAGGAGTTACTCTTCTCTTTTGACTGGAATTTTGTTTGTTTTCGTATTATTGACTTCTGTCCTTTGAAATTTGTGTTCATGTATCTCTTCTATTTATAAAAGTGTTGATTTTACATGACAGGAAGTGATTGACAAATACACGGCTGTGGTAAAGATGATTGATTCTGGAGACAAGCTGAAACTTGACCAGACTCATTTAGAAACAGTAATTCCTGCACCAGGTAAATCTTTTTGCAGACCAATTAATGCAAATGCCAACAAAATGAGTGACTCCATGTGTTAAACTGTAGTTTTTTGAGATTACCTGATAGTTACAGATACGAGCTTCCTTTTTAGAAATAAGTAACTGCTAGTATAACTGATTCTATTTCATTTTGGATGACGTGGTAGTTTGCGAGTCCTCTGAGAAGCTATTGGTGGCATGAATAAATTTTCCCCTCCTAAAGTTATTATTTTTTTTCCAAAAGCAAAACACAGACCTGTCTGGATAAATCACCCACATTAGGGTTATTATTAATTATTTAGGTACCTGAGCTAGTAAAAGTCAGTATTATTTTGCTTTTTCTTTTCTTTAATTATCTTGATCGTTTGGGCACTAACACAATATCTAGTATTATAATACCGGGTTGTCAGAAAAGTCATGACGCATTTTTGCAACGAAAACCAGAAAAAATACGCCATGACTTTTCCGACAACCCAATACTTTGGTCAGCTCATTTTCCGACCCATCATTCTCTTCGTGGTGATATCATTGCTGGCACAGTGATAATGTTAGTCTCTAAAACTTTCACTTCTCAGATCTTTTATTCTTTTCCCTCTAAAACAGCGGTTCTCAACTTTTGGGCCGCGACCCTTTGGGGGTCGAATGACCCTTTCACAGGGGTTGCCTAAGACCATCAGAAAACAAAAAGATACTTACGTTACGATTCATAGCAGTAGCAAAATTACAGTTATAGAGTAGCAACGAAAATAATTTTATGGTTGGGGGTCACCACAACATGAGGAACTGTATTAAGGGGTCGCGGCATTAGNCTGAGCCATCCTGCCACCTGTTGGCATCTCAGCAGCAGCTCGGCTCAGGTACAGCGTCACTGGCCCATGTGGGAATCGAACCAGCGGCCCTGTTGCTCAGAGCTCACACTCTTCAGCTAACTCTTAACCAACTGAGCCACTCGGAAAGGCTCATTTTGATTAAAGGCTTCACATGGATAAACTGTTACTTCTCCATGAATCCTTCCGCAGTTGATGGTTCCTTCTATGCTACTGCAACACTTTATTTTTCTATCATAGCCCACTTAGCAAGTTAAATGTTAGCTGGGGTATATGTTTTTTGTTTTACCTGCTGTGTTAAAATTTTCTGAGACTAGAGACTAAGTTATTGACCTATCTCATCCATACTATCACCTAATACAGTATAAATCCACTAGTAGGCACTCAGTAATAATTGCCTTTCTTTCTAAATGGTGTAGTATAGGCAGGAGTCCACAAACTTTTTCTGTAAAGGGCCACATAGTAAATATCTTAGACGTTGTTGGCCATGTAATTCTTTGTCACAATCACTTAACAGCTGTCGGAGTGAGAAAGCAACCATAGGCAATATGTAAGTGAATGGACATGGCTGTGTTCCAGTAAAATCACATTTATAAAGACAGATCAGAGGCCCAATTTGGCCCTCAGGCTGTAGTTTGCGAACCCCTGGATTAGCATGTAGTCAGGTACTTCCATCCACTTCTCAGGTTCTCTTTTCTTCTAGTTCTTACATATTCTTTCACCAAATATTTACTCACTATTTGTGATGTGCAGTGCATTCAGTTTAGTTACAGAGATTAAAAAGCTAAATATAAAAGAAGACATCCAGGAAGGTACCAGTATATACTGGAATTTAGTTTTAAGCTGGATGATATTTTCTATTTTACTTAGCGTTTTACATGTTGTTTATTTAGGGCCTAACTCAGGGTGTTTCGTTTGTTTGATTTGATTTCTTGGTTAGTTTATAAGCTAGACTGAATAATTGGCTAGGAGAATGAAAGGAAATGGGCAGGCCCAGTCAGCAATTTATAACTGCTTCTGAATGACTTGCCAAATGTCTTAGCTTTGATCAAAACATTTTAGAATTAATACCTGTATTAGATATCATAAAGAAATTGGTCAGTTGGGTTCTATGTATGGTACATTTGACATTTCTTTTCAAAATATTCATATGATATGACCTGGAAGGCAGGCTTGAATATATCATATCACACATGTTAAGGGTTTTAGACCCTGATGTATTTATTGCTCTCCATTCTCCTTTATTATTCGTTATTCCTAAGTGTAGATGAATTTTAAGATTGGTCCCAGTGGCCCCCAAATTGATCACCCTTCTATTAGTTTTCTACAGCTGCTATAATTAATTCCCATAAATTAGGTGGCTTGAAATTGTGGCAACCTGTTGTGTCTCTGGAGGTCACAATTCTGAAATCGAGGTGTCTGCAAGGCTGTGCGCTTTCCAGAGGCTCGGAGGAGAATGGTTCTTCATCTCCTCCGGCTTCTGCTGGCTGCTGGCATTCCATGGCTTGTGGCTGCATCCCTCCAGTTGCAAGACCAGGGTCTTCTAATTTCTGTTTGCTGCATCGTCACATCATCTTCTCTGCNAATTCTCGTTTTAAACGGAGGCTACAGAGGAAATGAAGGTACCTTAGAATCCATCAATGAGAAGACCTTTTCAGCTACTATAGTCATTGAAACTGTAAGTGTGTTTACACAAAGACATTTCAAAGTGCTCTAAAAATGTGCCATAGCTCTTTTTTGTTGGATTGGTCTTTGTTTTATTTTAGAGTTTGGGTTTTTTGTTTGCCTTCTCTCCTACTTGGGCATCTGTAAGCTTATTTTCTCTAGTCACTACCATTGTTAGAGCATTTTATTTTCTGATTAAAAAGGAAATGCATATGTGTCTTAGTCTGTTTGGGCTGCTATAACAAAGGACCACAGACTGGGTGGTTTATAAACAATAGAAATATATTTCTCATAGTTCTGAGGGCTAGAAGTCCAAGATCAAGCGCTGGTAGATTTGGTGTCTCTTAAGGGCCTGCTTCCTGGTTCATGTGTCCTCACATGGTAGAACGGACAAGGGAACTCCCTGGGGTCCCTTTATAAAGGCACAAAGCCATTCATGAGGGCTTGCTCCCATGACCTTATCACCTCCCAAAGGCTTCACCTCCAAATACCATCACATTGGGCATCATGTTGCAACATATACATTTTGGGTGGGATACTTTCAGTCTATAGCAATACTCATTGTGTAAATACCATTTAATATACCAAATACCAAATAATTAATTAAAAATAAATAATTTAATATAAATAATTAATAATTACCCATAATCCCCCAGCCAAATGATAACCCACATTAATATTTTGGTCTGTTCCTTTCCAGTCTTTTATTTTATGAAATTGTATATAATATGTACAGTTTCACATCCTAACTTTTTTGCTCATATCTACTAATGTAAAACTCAATTTGGTATGGTATAATTAGTGGGGAATGTATAGTCATAATTAATGGGAGAAAAGCCAGAGATCAATTTTTTAAACATCCCCACTTCATTCATAAAGGATTAAGGGAGAAAGGATCAATAAAATAACTAATTTAAAGAAATCTGACATCAGAAATTGCCTATTGATTTAGACCTGCTAGTTCAGTGATTGGTCTGTACGTGAGGCCAAGGGGAACCTAAGACGTCTTCAGAAGGAAAGATCTGAAACGTGCTTCGTCCCCGTTGCCTAATTCTTTGTTAGGACTCTGAACTATGCATTATGTATGTATCTTTATCTCTAAATGAAAGACTTCTTCATCTCCGGTACAGTTAAGTGTTCGTATTTCGGAGAGTCTGATGAAAGTTCTGAACTCTCTCCAAAAAAATTGCACACAACTGCCAAATTTTACATCTTAAGGAGTTCCGAGGCCCCTAAACCCCTGCGTGGATTGGTTAGAGAATTGTGTCTCAGGAAGGTTTTCTGGAAAAAGCATTTGGGTTTTTACTTGAGAGATATCATATTTTAAGTAAATTTGGCATTTTTTTTTCCTGTCCCTGACAATACTAACTTATAAACTGTCACTAACATAAACTATAAGGGGAAAAAAGGATATTGAAAATTTTATCAGTGTGACTGAACAGACTGAGTTTTTTTAAAGTCAGTAAGTTTTTCTGTCTGAGTCCATCAGTGTAAGTCATGGAAAGTCTCCCATTTCCATGGAGAATTGGTCCTCCTCCACTTTGTAATGTCATAATACTACCCAGTTAAGATGCTGTCTCATGTTTTCATCTCAGGGAAACACAGAACAACTAATTACTACTGAGGGTATCTCTAAGTTCCATCCAGATACCTTTGGTTTACAGTTTGTATGATTGTCAAGAACTGTAAACCCCAGTTTCTTCTTTCTTTCTGATGCCTTAGTTGCTTATGGAGCTGTACTGAGATAGAACCTACAAGGAAATCTACATAAAAAACCTTTCTGGGGGCTGGCCGAGTGGCTCAGTTGGTTAAGAGCTCGCCCAAGAGTTTGAGCTCTGAGCAACAGCGGTTCAATGCCCGGCCTGAGCTGAGCTGCCAACAGGTGGCAGGATGGCTCAGCTAAAAAAAAAAAACAAAAAAAAACACCTTTCTGGTTGGCTTGCAAAGCAGCATGCACTTTTGGAACAGTAATCCCACCTGCAAAGTCTTAGGCTTCTTTTCATTTTTCTTTTGCTGCCTGCCTCCATATTAAAAAAAATCTGTGTTTTTTGTGCTTGTGTCTGTCTCTTATGTCCCATGTTTTCACCAAGACACTGCCATGAAACACAATGAACTTTTCGAGTGATTTCTCCTACTATTTTTTTTTAAAATTATCATTTCTGGCATCTTAAATTTAGTATAGTATCATGCTATTTGAAAATTTTACATTTATTAAGCAGATTTAAAAATCGTTAACAAATTGTTCAAAAACAGCCTTAGTTTTTTTTAGCTATTTGCCTAATTAATCCAAACGCCTGGCTCCCTTCTTATGCCCCAGCTTCGTATTCTTATCATAAAAGTGTAATTGACCGTAGACCTTTTCAACTTGATAATGTCAGATTCAACCTGGGTCACGCTTTATCTGGGAACTTATTTCCCTTAAATACAATCATTATGATCATATTAAAAAAGAATGGCATCTTAGAAAGCATCTTAAAGGGATGGCAGAGTCTCAGTAAAAAATGTTAAAATCTCAGTTCAGGGTTGGAGTCATTATCATCACTCTCATTTTCTGTTTTGCAAGGGAGAGGACCAACTTTTAAATTTTAACCAAAAGATTTAATAATGAGTTGAAAATTATTGAGCTCATACTCATATCATGTTCTGGGTATTGTTCTGAGCACTTTATATGTGTTGACTCATTTGTATATCCCAACAACCCAATAATATAGGTATTATTATTCCCCACTAGAGGACAATGGAGCACAGAGGGGCTTAGTCACTTGATGAGGGTGGGTCCAGAGCCCATATTTTTAGCCTCTGTGCTCTCAGATTGTGTCAGCTCTTATGACAGGTACTGTCTTTCGTATCTAGTTGTCCCCTTGCCCTTTGTGTTGGATATGAAGAGAAGATGAAGATATGTTTAAAGTTGGACTCATTTTCTATAATGAAGACCAGCCTAACTGTCACACTAGCCAAACTAGACAAACATGTTAGAGTATTTATATTGCTTAAAATAATGATATTTGCTGGAAAGAAAGAAAGAAAGGAAGGGAGGGAAGGAGGAAGAAAGGAAGGAGAGAAAGAGAAAAGGAAGGAGAAAAGGAAAGAAAGAAAGAAACCCTCAAATTGATAATGGGACAAACATAATAGAGGTTTACCTCTTGCGCTAAAAGTCCAAAATGGAACTCTTGGTCAGGAGACAGCTCTGTTCTAGAAGGTAATTTGTAAGCCCGGAGTCCTTCTGACTTGTGGCTCTACCATCTTCAACAAGTGGCTTTTACAGATGTCATGTTGTGTGCTTCAGCAGACCAAGGGGGAGCTTTGGCTCGAGGGAAGAGGATAGGGTGGCCCGGGACTGGCAGGGGCACACATCCTTCTGTTCATGTCGGTGAGCTGCCCCATGGCCACACCTAACCACACGGAGAGCTAGGGAATCTATTTATCCAGGAGGCAGAGGAGATGGTGAACAGCTGGCAGGTCTCGCCGCAGTACCTAGTGATAACACTTTTCAGATGCCATTGAAGAATGTGTGGTAGTTCTTAATGAGAATGCCATAGAATGTTCTTAAAATTTATGGACATAGAAACATTAGTGTCCTGAAGGGTACTTTTGGGGTATGGAAAAGGCAAATTGGTATTCAGAAGTGTAGTGTCATTTTTATGTCTTTTAAGTACGTGTGTTTTTAACCTGTTCTTCAATTATTTTAATTTGTAGGGCCCTTTAAAAGGACGCAGAGTTGAAGGAATTCAGTATGAAGACATTTCCAAACTTGCTTGAGTTTGAAAATTTGTTAACGGCATATTAAAGTCCTAAAGCATCAAATTGGTGTTCACCATAGCATTATGAGACTCTACTGTGTGAGGGTGTTTCTTTTGTATAAATGAATGGATTTATTTAATTATTACTGTATAAACTTAGAGAAAAATCTAATTATATCTCGTGAAGTATCAAAGCTATGTAAATTTGTCCTTGTTATTTTTGTTTTCTTTGTAATATTTCCTTGATTTTTAATCTTCATTAAAAGAATGTTATTGTAAATTGTTTTATGTAAGATGACTTAGAATAATATAATTAGAGGAAATTCTTCATACACTCTATATTTTCAGTAGTGAAGTGGAGTAATGTTGAACTGTAAATATAAATATACATTTTCAAAAGTCAACCTAAATAGCAGCTTTATTAGGATATAATCCACACACCATATAATACCATCCATTTAATGTGTACAATTTCAGTGGTTTTTAGTATATTCACAGAGTTGTGCAGCCATCACTACTATCTGATTTTAGATAATTTTCATCCCCCAAACAAGAAACCCTGTCCCATGGTCACTCTTTCTCCCTCTCTCTCCAGTCCCTGGCAGCCACTAATCTGCTTTCTGTCTCTAAGGGTTTGCTTGTTCTGGACATTCATACACATGGAATCATACAGTATGTGGTCTTTTATGACTGGCTTCTTTCATGCAGCATAATGTTTTCAAGGTTCATCCATGTGGCGTGTATCAGTGCTTCATTTTTTTTTTTTTTACTTCATTCCTTTTTATTGCTGAACAACAAGAAAATGGAAATTGTATGGATGGACTACATTTTTTTAATCTATTCATCAGTTGATGGACATTTTGGTTGTTTTCACTTTGGGGCTATTATAAATACTGTGAACACTCGTGTGCAAGATTCTGTGTGAACCCATGCTTTCACTTCCTGGGGGTGGAGTTGCTGAGACACACTGTACCTCATATGATACCCTGTTTAACATTTTGTGGAACTGCCAGACTGTTCCAAAGGGGCTGCACCATTTGCAATCCCACCAGCAATGTTGAACTCTACATTTATTTATTTTTAAAGATTTTTACTGGGGAATTGGGGGAGGAAACAGCATTGGGGAATCAGGGAAGGGGAACAGACAAGTTGCTGTCCTTTTGTTCTTTAGTCTAGTTGTGGAGGATGTCGCTTCACTGGCCCATGTTGGTTGGTATTATCATTGCGCTCTTCCCGGCTGAGGACTATCCGTCACCGGCCATTGGACAGCCGCTCATGGTAGCTCACGGCAGCCCCACTGCAGCCTAGCCGTCGCC
>NW_017731438.1:2050404-2062439 GCF_001890085.2 Hipposideros armiger
GCCACTCGGCCGGCCCTACATTTTTTAAATAAGTAGAGCCACACATTATTTAGGGATGCAGAAGACAGGAAACTCAACCTCACATTTGCTTATGAACAAGGGAAAAAAAAAAGAAATTTTTAGTTTATGTAACTGAAAAGGAGCAGACCCTCGCTACACATGCAGTGGGACTCAAAGTGTGAGCAGCCTATCAGGGCTGGGTCTTCACTGTCTTTGGAGTCACTTCCGATTGGGATAAGGCTGAAGAAAAGATGCTACTGTTTGTGGTATTAAGTGAACCTTTTAAAGCATGTAGAATGATTTGCTTAAGACCTCATACCAGTAGGTACTAAAATAACTCCTGGTGAACAGTATTAACAAGATTATTTTACAGGCAATGAATTTCAAAACACTAGCTGTTAATTAAAATATTGATAATTTGAAGAACATGGATTTGATTTTAAATCTAGTCCTTTTGACAGGACTCTAATGCTCAATATCCTGCATGTAAATATGTACCCCAACATATTCATCATTATTCTAAAAACAGCACATAAAAAATACTAGGACTCAAACTCATCTAAAGGAGAAGTTTTAAAGTTAAAATTTTTACCAAGTAACAATTACAAGAACCCACTCTTGAAGTTTGTGTTGAATATTAGCATTTTAAGATTAGTGTTTTTGAAATAGGAAATGGAAAAAAGTTACATTTTTTAAAAAAGGTATCATAGGTGACCAATTTTTATAGAAGAATAAAGCTAAAAGGCAATGCCACTTCTTCAGCACTGAGATTAGATTATAGAAATAATCATATTTATTTAATATTTCACAATTAGGTCAAAAGATAATCACTCACTTTTTCAAATGTGGGTTGGGCATTCCAAGAAGAGGGAATTTTCTCTACTTTCTAAAATGAAAAATGATTTTTATCAAATTATGGAGAGAAAATTTCATAAAAATGTACCTTAAAATATTTTTTTAAAGATTTTTTTTTAATTGGGGAATTGAGGGGGATGGGAACAGTGCTGGGGAATTGGGGAAGGGGAACAGACAAGTTACTGTCGTTTTGTTCTTCAGTCTAGTTGTGGAGGACGTTGCTTCACTGGCCCAAGTTGGCACCATCATTGCGCTCTTCCCAGGTGAGGAAGATCATTTGCCGGCTTCTGGATGGCCGCTCACGGCGGCTGCTGGCCGCTCACGCTGGCTGCTGGCTACACACGGTAGCCCATGGCAACCCACTGCCACAAGGGCTGCAGCCCACGCTGTTGCCAATGACTCAGGGCAGCCCAGCTCCAGGTTGAGCTGTTCAGCATCTTAGCTGTGGAGGGCAGTGTCACTGGCCCTCCATATGTGGAATCTGAACCGGGGCCTTCTGGCATCCCAAGCCAGTTCTTAACCATCGCGCCACTCGGCCGGCCCTTAAAATTTTTTTAAGTGTAATTTTATCACTTTACCTTTGAAAATATGTCCCTTATAGGAATTGACTTTTAAAAGAAAGTTATAAACAAAGGAACGCACAGAATGACAATGGGTAAGACTTGGACGTATCACCAAAATCTCATGCAGACATAATAAAGTCAGTCTTCCGATTTCACTTTAAACTTGTTCATTTTGCCTTATAAATGTCATTAACCTTTTGTTAGGACATAATTTACTTGTTAATTTATTTTGAAATAAATCTAATCATATAAGGTTTATAATGAAGTGGCCTTACTCTTGGGAATCACTTAACTATAAACAAAATCGAAGGTCTACAGGGAGCACTGAGGAAGTCTTGGTGTCCAAGATCTATGAAATTTGTGCGTCACGGAGGGGCTTCCAGAGCATTTGGCACTGACTCAGAGTTCATAGTAACGTTAATACTGTGTGCCATAAACCATCCAAGGTAATATCCTGAGCAATTTTAAAATATGTGAAGAATTTGGGAGCAACAAAATCGCCAAGGTGATCTTAGAATAATGTCAAGAAGGAAGGGTTGTTACAGGATTATAATTTAATCAGAAGACATCTACCCAATTGTATTATATTTTATTTGGAGAATGGGTAGCTGGTCAACTAAGACCTTTTGATGGCTTATTTTGTGTCAACTTAGATGGGCTGGGAGCTGAGGGGGTGGGCCTGGAGTTGGTCAAACATTATACTGGATGTGTCTACGGGATGTTTTGGATGAAATCTACATTTAAAAAGGTAGACTTAGTAAAGCAGATTGCCCTCCTCAGTGTGGGTGGGCCTCATCCAATCAGGTGAAGGCCTGACTAGAACAAAAAACTGACCCTCCCCCAAGTGACTGCCTTTGGACTTCATCTGCAATATTGGTTATTCCTGCCTAATGGCCTTTGAATTAGAACATCTCTCCCTGGGTCTCCTGCACCATCTGTCCACCCTGCATATAAGAGGTCTGATAATTAAGTTCATGAACTTGTTGCAATGATGTTGCTAACCTTTTTTGATATCAGAGGGATTATTCATTATGAATTTGTACCAACTGGACAAACAGTTAACCAAATTTACTATTTGGAAGTGCTGACAAGGCTGCATGAGAAAGTTAGACAACCTGAACTTTTCGCCAACAATTCATGGCTCTTGCATCATGACAATGCACCAGCTCACCTGGCACTGTCTGTGAGGGAGTTTTTAGCCAGTAAACAAATAACTGTATTGGAACACCCTCCCTAGTCACCTGATCTGGCCCCCAATGACTTCTTAGCTTCCGCGATCAGACGAGATCAGGCACCCCAATGATTTCTTTCTTACCCAATGATAAAGGAAATATTGAAAGGAAGACATTTTGATGACATTCAGGACATCAAGGGTAATATGACGACAGCTCTCTAATGGCCATTCCAGAAAAAGAGTTCCAAAATTGCTTTGAAGGGTGAACTAGGCACTGGCATCAGTGCATAGCTTCCCAAGGGGAGTGCTCTGAAGTCACCTTAGTGAATATCATCGTAGTGATATTCAGCAATGAGGTATGTAGCACTTTTTCTAGGATGAGTTCACATAATTAATTGTCCAACCTTGTATATACATATGTCTTATTGGTTCTCTTTCTCTGGAGAGCCCCTGACTTATGCAGACCTCATGGACTAAAACATGTCTCCAAGGCCAACACGCTGGAGGGAATCTTGGTTAAGTGTATTGGGCCTTCACAGGTACCCTGGCAAGTCTATGCCAACAGATTAACACACTTTAGAACTGAAAATGCAACAAAATCCTAAAGCTTCTTTGCAAAGCATTTATTTTCTTGATAATGTGTTAACAGGCTTTATAAACATCCATGATAACTGGTTTGTTTTAAAAATTATTCAAACTGAGGAATGACTACAAAAGTGGCAGGGGGAAATGTATGTTTATACATATAAATTCCAAAACTAAAAACCTTTAAGGCCATTTGAGGAAGCTATAGAGCTGAGGCACAAAGTAATTCTTGTAGTGTCCATCGATGAAACCTTTTCCGCTGTTGTGCACAAACCAACAGGGAACGTCTGTTCCCAACACTGTATCTGTTCGGTAGTCTTTCTGGAGGCCTCTGCAAGGAAAACAGCACGTATGGTTAGGGCGCAGAACAAGGCGTGCCGGCCTGCCTCTCTCCAAAGCACACACTCTCCCCCTTGCTGTTCTTTGCACCCCTTCTAGCACCACATCGGCCCACCCCACCCACCCTTGCTCCCCATATCATAGGAAATATCAGAGTGGGGGGCTTGGTGTTGCAAGGACAGAAGAAGCAGTGGGTCCTTAGAGACTGACCAATATGGACTTTTCCAGCAAGGTAAAGAGTGCAAATTAACTGAGAAAGAAGGAGGGAACAAAACTCTGAAGTGTTGTGAGCTGACCTCACATGTTACCTGCAGCATGAATCTGAGACGCCTGTCACTTTCATTTTATGAATGTATTCTTTCTGTAAGGGCATGCCAGCAGAGAAATCCATGTCTTTCATTTGAAGGACAAAGACACCAATGATTTGAAAAGTTATATGGCATATTGCCATTCATGAGCTTTACAATATATGTAACTGTGCATGGCCCACAGGTCAACTGGGTTTCAGTTATGCATCACGAGGGGCTTGCTGTAGACAAAAGTGAGGCTCAGCATTTATCTTTTGTCATTACAGTCTAGTAGATGCGTGTGTACTAACCTCAGATAACATTATTACTATTAACTGTGCTCACCATTTCTTCCCTAAAACGTGCTTACCGAAGCCCACCGCTAACTCACTGATCTCTAGAAAACCAATGCCAGTGGGTGGTATTCTTATTAAGAGCCCATTGTTTTAGTTCACGAATCTATTTTTGTGGTGGTACTTATTGTAATTTTATGGTTTAATTACTATTGTAATTTTATGGCTTAATTAAGTACATGGAAGCCAGTGACATCTGTGGGCAGAGGGTCATTTCTAATAAAGCAAAGTTGGTGGCTTTGTGAAAACTCTGAAAGGGCAGAAAATGCTTTAAAATGATACTGCATTAGGCATTGGTGAGAACTAACAGGCTGAGAAAAATTAAAACTATAAGAATTTTACACAGAATGCTTCACAGGTATCTAAGTTCTCACTTCAAAATGGCATATGGATACAGTTTGTGTAAGAAAAGCTACACAAAAAGACACTCAGTAGATTTATACTTAAAAGGAAGGCTCTAGCGTTAATATAAAAATACATATTTTTTGTCTAGCACTATGGTACATAGCAATTTTTGTGATTTCCTCCTCTGATCAGCTTTTTCAATTATCCAACTTGCGACCACAGGGCTTCCAGTGTTTGAAGGTGAGAACAATAGATTAATTAATCTTAGATTCTATGGTACATATGTATGTAGACATCGTTTCATTTCAGATGGACTATCTGTGGTGTCCTTATGCAAATGTTATACATGTGTCCATTCCTAATGAATTCTTTGGTTTGACATAGGTCATGCTTTCAAAAAGGAGTTTTCTTACTCTTCTGTTTTGCTGTGTGAGTCCAATCCTAGCAGGAGTTCTCTCTGTTACTGTCATATGCTTCCACGGCTTACCTGGTGACAACCAAATTTTGTCCTTTCACCTCCATGCTTGCCTCTGGCTTCTCGGGGTCCTTTCCTGGTCGTTCATTGAAGATACGTATCTTTGGCTCATGCATGAACTGGCCTAGTGAGACAAAGTTCAGATAGGGGTTTACACGTAACCAAGGGTAAATAAAAAGACAGGCTGGTCGTTTGATCCAACCTACCATTTGGCCCTCCCTCCAGAATTTCTGGGGTAGAAAGACATTGAGAGGAAAAGGGCACAGCAACGGGATAGATGGGTTCTCCTGAGAGCAAACCTGTGCTGCTCACCCCATGGTCACTTTATATATGAGGCTGATCTACCGAACCAGAAATAAAATCAAATGTCCTGATGGCAGGGGGTGAAGGTCAGCACCTGGGAGCATAGCTCAAATCATAGAAACAGCTTTGTGACATCATGTGCTTAAATCAGAACTAGTCTCTAAAAAGAAAGTTTACCTAGATGCCCTGCTTGTTATCACAGACTTCCTAGCCAGCCCACTTCTCTACAGTTGGAAAAAAAATCTTCAGCATAAAACTTAAAATTCATCTGTCCCTTCTCTGAACGTGCCCAGTTTGTGATGATGAAATCCTGGTTCTGGGAAAACCTTGTCTGGAGGAGTAAAGGTCCCAGCTATAGCATTACTGAGTCACCGCACTGCTCTATTGGGTTGTAGTAATCAGGTTGTTTATTTTCTATATATTATGATGTTTTGACATCTTAAAAAACCTGTCACTCGTGGAGAGACTGCCCCGCCTTGGGCAAGCCAATTCTGAGAGATAACAAAGTACTCCGCCAGGAGCATGTCCTGATATGCAGCTAACCAACCCAGAGCCAGATCCCTATAGCCTGTACAAACCAGAAGAAATCATTCCAGGTGCCAGGCAACTGGAGACCACCCTCTAGCCCAAAGCCCGTGGGAGCCACTCAACAACCAACCCTAAACTACCCTGCTGTGTCTTGTCTTCCCACGGATTCCCCAATAATGGCCCTGGTCTGAACCTACTGCTTGTTCCTGCTTCAGCTTCCTGACCTAAATCTGGCCTTCCTCATGTGGCCCCTGCATGGCCAGCCAGACCTCTTGTTTCTAGGGGAAACAGTGAGTGACAGCTCATGTCTCTTCCAATGGCACTGACCTCTTTGGGTCGTCACTCAGTCGCCTTTATAAATTAAGACCCTGTGGTTTTCAGTTCACCCCTGTCACTTTCCCAAGTTCTAACCACTGTCACCCAAAGTGGTTCAAGACCCGGCATGGCTCCACACTTGTCAGGTGGTTGACTGAGACTTTACCTATCAGTCCATGTGCGTTAGTTGAAAACTTGTTTGTGGGGGGAATGTAGATCCCCAGAAAGTCTACGTTGGTCGGATGCTTCTTCCAGACGCGATGAAGTAACACAGAGAAGGACATCTCCTTATCGAGTGTGATCGTCACTGTCTTCTCTCTCTTCACCGAGACAAGCACCCTAGTGGGAAAGTTGAAATGGAGGAAATGATTCCAGAACAGACTCTTTTTAGAAAGTCGTTCCTCTCACCCCTAACATGCATGCTCCGTTCCTCCCAGCACAATCCCACTAGTTTTCTAAGACCTTTACCACGTTTTGGCCACAGAATGCTGTTTGAACTCCCAGGTCTGAAATGCTGTCAATGCATATGTTTGTTTAAACAATTAGCAGATACTAATGGGAAGAGATTACTCATAAGACACAATCACAGTATTTCTGGGCATATCTGACACAGAGTCGGCCGTGGATTTCAGTTGATGGACTCATTCACTTACCCAACACGTATTTACTGACTACCTACTACATGCTGAGCAGTAGGCTAGCACTGGGGCAGTCGGTGACCAGAACACATGCTTTCTGCTGCCAGGAACAGAAGAGTGGGTAACAAAAATTTTTTTGAACCTCAACTTCTTCATATTTAAAATTATTATTTTAAGGGATGTGTTTATGTCACAGATGTCTGGATTGATTTACGTAACGTGTCAAGGGCAGGCCCACGTGCAGATGTAATGAACGCTTGCCTCTGACTAAGGACCTGAGCTGTGTCAGACCACGACAAGATGGATGTACGAGAATCCCTGCTCATGGTGATGGTCTCAGTGCTGATTTCTATTTTCATGTCTTCATGTTGGAAATAAAATCCCAGTTTTCCAAAATAGGTGCTTAGTTTTTCATTCTTGGGTTTCTTGGCACCAACGAGCTGTCCATTGACCAAAATGCCTACAGAAAAAAAAGGGTTTGGTTTTTTGTTTTTTTTCTCATGTACCACCTTCTTTTTTCATGTGTGGGTACTGTAATTCAAATTTATAAAAGTTGACAATATGAGGAAGTTATTGCTATTTTGCTTTAGGATTTACATAATACTTTTTCCTTTATAATGCTCACATTATAACTATGCTTTATTATAGTTTCATTATATTACAAGATTTGCTAGTTCATACTGAGTACGAGTATTTTATCTGTAATAGTTCAAACACTTCAGAATATATTTATAATTTATTTCTTACTAATTATTGGAGTTTAGAAAATACAGGGCTTCTATTGAGGTGAGAAAGAAAGAAACCCCAGGTAGTGACAGTGAAGCATGACAATGATCTAATCCCCTAATTCAAATATAATATGTTTTAATTTTACCTGATTCTGGATCCGATACAAGGTTGAGGATTTTTCCAGGTTCTGAGTCAATATTGAAGCAAATATTCTCTTGGCTTTTTGGTAGGTAAATGATGAAGTGTGGGTCATTTTCAACTGTAAAATATACAAAGAAAATGAAAAAAAGTCGTAGAAGGGAAGATAATTTTGAAAATTATTCTATTCCTGAGCATCTTTACTTTATTATTTTATTTTATTTTTTATTTTTTTTAAGATTTCAAAAAATTTTTTATTGGGGAGTTAGGGGATGGGAACAGTGCTGGGGAATTGGGGGAAGGGTAACAGACAAGTTGCTGTCCTTTTGTTCTTCAGTCTAGTTGTGGAGGATGTCGCTTCACTGGCCCATGTTGGTATTGTGATCATTGTGCTCTTCCTGGATGAGGCAGATTGGTTGCTGCCCTTGGACAGCCACTCACGGTGACTCACGGTAGCTCTCGCCAGCTACCGGTCCCTCACGATAACTTATGGCAGCCCACTGCAGCCCCTCTGCAGCCTACACAGTTGCCGGCGACTCATGACAGCCCAGCTCCAAGTCAAGCTGTTGTTCACCATCTTAGCTGTAGAGGGTGAGTGTCACTGGCCCATGTGGGATCTGAACCGGTGGCCCTGCTGCTCAGAGCTTGCGCTCCCAAGCCAACTCTTAACCAATGAGCCACTCGGCCAGCCCACCATCAGCATAATATTGACACAGTTTTTTCCTTTCTTAAAATGTGTATACATTTTTTTGGCACCCTCTGTATACACACACACACAAACACACACACACACACAAATACATATATACTACATATGGATAAATGTATGTACAGTGAATGTGTGTATAGATAGGTAAAAAGATGTGTATTTTATTAAGGAGCCATACATAGTACATAAAAATAAAGGAGACAAAATATTATTTGTTGGCATAAAGATTAATATTAATCAATTCCAAGAGCAAAGAAGGATCAAGTTGCTGCCAAGAAAGTACCTCTTTGTTACTGGACACCATTATTCTGGCTGATCTTACTTGTTGATTGGTTTAACCATCTAACAAATATTTAGTGAGAAAAAAAAATGTACAAAACACTGAATTAAGCCACATTTGGTGCAGCTCTAAATAAGTCATGGCATGTGCCTTCAAAAAAGTAACAATTTAATGAAGGAGTGACAGAGAGTTTCTCCTGGACCAAACTCTACTCAGACTCTCCTGAACTTTTCAAGTAGGCTTCAACTTTTGGACTTCCGTGTTAGTCTCTGCATTGTTTCATTTAAGCAAGAATCCTGCCAAGTCAGTTTAGCCAGAAACCCCACCCTCCATACCTAGTCACCCTTGATATCTGATCAGGTCCCCCTTCTACCCCCATCCCCCCCACCCCCGCCATGCCCCAGGTGGTATCTGATCACCTGGCCTGCCTTCAGCAAGAATCCTGTTAGGGCGGTTTGGCCTGAACCCCCTTCTGTTGATGTTTCCTTGTAGAAATCTTTCATCCTGACCCTAACCCTGCTCCTTGTCTATAAACGCCCACTTTCCCATGCTATATTTGGAGTTGAGTCCAATCTCTCTCCCCCACTGCAAAACCCCACTACAGTGGTCCCTAAGCCCATTGGCCCTTGAATAAAAGTCTTCCTTACCATGTTTTCGCAAATGTCACAAATAGTTTTTCCTTTAACAGTTAGAACTTTATTTTTTCTTTCATGGAGGCAGACATAACCACTAATGTAAGCTAGAATAAGGTAAATGATACAACAATGGCCTAAGCACAATGCTCTGAGAATAGAGTGCCAAGGATGATTGACTCCACCTAGGCAAGTTGAGAAAGGCCTTATGAAGGAGTTGGGTTTTGAACTTTTGAGTCTTAAAGGTAGGAGAAGAGAAGAAGACTACAACACAGAAGACAGAGAGAGAGATTTTATTCTGAGTGGACAAAATGAGGAACAGAGGTAGAAAAGTCGATGATTTGTTTAGAAAGCACCTCAGTGTGACTAGAGGATAGGTTCTTGAACAATGTAGAAAAGATGTAAAACTGTAAAACAGATGTAAAACTGTAAAACAATGTAAAACTGTAGGTGATGGAGACCGTGGAACACCATGCTAAAGAATGGACCTCTATTCTGTTGGGTAACTATTAAACAGTTTTGAGAATAAATGTGACATGATTTGACCCTCATTTGAGAGGTTACTACTCTCTAGATATTATCACAAAGCTCCTTACAAACATTAAGTCAGCTCATTCTCACCGTATCCTTGCAGAGCACAGGTGACCTGCCCGAGGTCACATCACACAGTTGGTACGTGCCAGGGCTATGACTCACAGCCAAGCTGTCTGGCTACAAGTCCGTTCTCCCAACCACTCTGATATGCTTGTTCATTTTCAAGTATGTGTTTTGAAGCTTGAAATCAAGGATAAACTAATCCACAGCAGGAACAAAATCTTGTATTTCTTTGCACCCTTCACACCACCAACATGCTGTGTATTAAATAAATACTTGATACACATGGTGTGTATTCAATAAATACCTGGTTAGTTGATTTTGTGTTGGAGCTGGGCACTAGAGGGCATCATTAAAACACAGAACAAAGGTTCCCAACTTCTTTTTTTTTAAAATTAAAAAATCATTTTATTATGCTATCCTCTTCTTTCCTCCACACAAATATGGTGTTTTGAAACATTTTGTTTGAAAGAATTATTTTTATTAGAGATAACAATTAGTTTTGCCATTTTAATTAACTCAGGTCCCACTGATCAAACCTTCTGATAAGCAACAATGAATCAGTGCTGCCATATTGAGTTGATATTATTCTAGGCAACAGAAATGAAACATCATGTTTAAGTTGGTCTGTGCAGCCTTAAATTTTGATTAGGGTGAAATAGATTGAATGCTCCCGTGACTAACTTCATAGATTCCTAAGGGCCTGGGGTCCATAGGCATAAGACTAGCCAGCATTTATTGAGCTTCTACTAGGAACCAAGATCTTGCCTTATAACCACCTTGCAGGGGAGGTGTTATCCCCATTTTATAGGTGGCTACCTTTGGGAGGTAATAAACCGTTAGATCAGTTCATGAGAGTGGGTCCCAAATGTTGGGATTAGTGTCCTTATAAGAAGAGACACCAGACAGCTCTCTCTCTCTCTCTCTCTCTCTCTCTCTCTCTCTCTCTCTCTCTCTCTCTCTCTCTCTCTCTTCAGCGGTCGTGGGAACTCACAGGAAGATGTCGGCCACCTCCAGGGGAAAAAAAAAGAAATCTACCATGCCAGCACCTTGATCTTGGACTTCAGCTTCCAGAACTGTGAGAAATAAATTTCTGTTGTTTAAGCCTTTCAGTCTATGGTATTTTTTTATGGTGGCCCAAGCTGACTAATACATGGAGTTATCTTCTTTCAATGGAAGGCAACGATGCCTGTAAAAGTCGCCTATTTTACCAGGACACAGCAATTTTATTAATGTATGTAAGTGCTCCCTCCACAGATTATGACCCAATTGAATCTGGGATGTGAAAGCCATGTCAAAGTTTTCTTACCTCTCATCACATGGGGAGGAGGAGTGGTCTCAATCACAGGCGCTCCAATGGCAGGCATTGGGGTCTTTGGCGTTGGTGAAGGGCTGACCCAAGATGGGAGTGAACTTGGAGCAATTTTGCTACCGTAATACAGGGCACCTGTGTAGAAAAACTTGTATCCATTAGTTTCCAGGTTTCCTTTTCCATGTGAGTTGCTTATCATTTCAAAAACCTGGTTTATGCAGACCCCAGAGGTTCTCAGCTAAGGTTTTCTCCCATTATTTTTATTCCAGAGTTCTCTCTTCTATGGCCCCCTCCTGTCAAAAGCTGTAGGCCTGCTGTAGGGTTCTCTGCAGAGTCTGAGGCCTGGGCTGGGGTCTGCAGCAGGAGGAACTGTCCCACAGAGGTGGGGAGGGGCCCATGGGAGACAATAGGCCTATGGGAGATAAAGTCCCATCCATCCCCTGGATCACTGTCATCAACTTCCTGATCTATTCCTATTTACCCACCAAACGAAAACCTGAGCAATTTCCTTTCCCAAAGAGGTTCCATATTGGTTACAAAACGTTTATTTTGCTTTCTGATATCTAGTCAGTCTCATTGTATTTGAGAAACTGATGCCAGTTCACCTAGGCATTTTATCTAGGTGATTTAAAATCACCTATAAATGCCAGTTTATCTAGGGTGAGTTTCTCCCAAGATGAATTTAGCTGCGAGGCCCCAGCCTGTTGAAACTGGGAGGTCAGAAGTCAGAGCTCCTTGAACCCTGGGCCACTGCAATATAGGTGGTATCCTACTTGAACAAAATTAAATATTCAGAAAATGATCCTTCTAGTATAGGCAGATCATTCTTAAGACTGTGTTTCAACCGTCCTCAAGAAAGAGGAAGGTGGGCCAGCCGAGTG
>NW_017731438.1:2065659-2108855 GCF_001890085.2 Hipposideros armiger
TCACTGGCCCAAGTTGGCACCATCATTGCGCTCTTCCCTGGTGAGGCAGATCAGTCACCGGCTTCTGGACGGCCGCTCACAGCAGCTGCTGGCCGCTCATGCTGGCTGCTGGCTACACTCGGTAACCCATGGCAATCCACTACAGCAGGGGCTGCAGCCTACGCCATCGCTGTCGACAGCGACTCACCGCAGCCCAACTCCAGGTTGAGCTGTTGTTCAGCATCTTAGCTGTAGAGGGCAGTGTCACTGGCTCTCATATGTGGGATCTGAACCAGGGCCCTCAGGCGTCCCAAGCCAGCTCTTAACCATCGTGCCTCTCGGCCAGCCCCTACTCATAGTAATTTTAATAAAACTCAATCCAGAAGAAAACTTTGGACACTCAGAATCTTAGGGTCACAAGAAACTGAAAATAGTTAAATTTATAAACATATTTTTCTTGCAGAGGAGAAGGATGATTAATAAAAGGCTTTCAAGTGTAAAAATATATTATGTTAGGATATGATTCTGCCAGGAAAGTGGAATGGGAATATAAGTTCAACTAGAAAAAAAAGAATATAAAATTTCCAATAATTAACATAAAATTGTTCATGTACTTTTTTAATGGATTATGGTGTGTATCAAATTAGGTATTCAGTTTCACTGGACACACTTAAAACAGTAATGTCACAGTTTTATTTTGAAAGCTCAACCTTACAATATGCCAGAAACTAAATTTGTTCCAAATACTTTAACAAGATGGAAACTTTCTAATGCCAATTTAAAAATTGTATGAAAGAGCCGGCCGAGTGGCCCAGTTGGTTAAGAGCATGAGCTCTGGGCAACAGGGTTGCCGGTTCAATTCCCACATGGGCCAGTGAACTGAGCTGCCACTGAGCTGCTGATGGGCGACTGGACTTGGAGCTGAGCTAGCTGTGCCCTCCACAGCTAAGATTGAAGGACAACAACTTGGCTGTTCCCCTTCCCCAATTCCCCAACACTGTTCCAATTCCCCAACATAATCTTTTTTAAGAAAACAAACAACTGTATGAAGGGGTACATAAGTTTTGAAAATTCCTTTGGAAAACACGTGAGCAAAAATGTTCAAAGATCACAGCAATAAAGCATCCCCAAAGTAAACTGACAGGAAGAGCAGAGCACAGGGACACAGGCTTGGGAGCCAGAGGCGGACCGGGCGTGCGAGAGGCTCGGGGCCCCAGGCCCTTGACACAGGCTACGAGAGCTGACCTGGAATGTTTCTCCACCGGTTGAAGCACTGACCTGAGCAGCAAGAATGGTCTTGGGGAGGGGCGTCGGCCAGCATGCGCTCATCTCCGGCTTCATTCTCAATCACCATCGCAGTGAGGGGCGTCACAACGTGATGTTCCAGAGACATCTGCAGGATTGTTTTTGTAATTTTCCTTTTGGCGGCAGCTGTAGGAGCCAGGCTCCTGTATTCAGGCATTAGAGATATTAGAGAGCATCACTATATTTCAGGCTGAGTGGAAGTCCCACAACCCCACCACTTCCCATGTTCCACCAGGGAAAACAGAACTAACAAGTGTCATGAAGCCATATCTAGCCATAAAGTCCTAAGGAATTTTTTAATGGACTTAATTTTTTGGGAGCAGTTTTAGGTTCACAGCAAAACTGAATGGAAAGTACAGAGAGTTCCCAAATACCCTCTGTCCCCCCTCCACTTTCCCCATGATCTACAGCCCCCACCATATGGTACATTTGTCACAACTGACGAATCTATTGTATATGAACACGGCATTATCACACCAAGTCCACAGTTGGCATTAGGGTCACCCTTGGTGATGAGTTCGGACAAATCCATAATGACACATATCCACCATTTTGGTATCATATACAGTAGTTTCATGGCCCTAAACATCTTCCATATTTCACCTATTTATCCCTCCCCCAACCTCTGGCAACCACTGATCTGTGTTACAGGGAATCGTTTTCTAAAAATCCATATTTAACTTACACAGCAATTTGCTATCTCCTTTTAAATGCACCCAGGGTGCTTCTGTAAAGGGGCAGAAATACTTCTCGCTCACTTTAAAGCCGCAGCTTAAAGCTGTGTGTGCTTTATAATCTTATTGACACTATGGATTTTCTCTGTGAGCAGTTGTGCAACCGTACGTCATTTCCCCCAACCCAGTTCAGATGACCCTGCCCCGTGTTCCTAAGAATCTGACAGAATAGGTGGAGTGGGCTCAGGAATGGTCATTTTCTTATTCAACACGTGTATGTAACTCTGACGCAGGTGGTCCAAGAGCCATTCACCCATTACTCCAGAAATCTAGTTTTTATATTTTATAGAGAGAGTTAAACGCAGGTCGGCTGAGAAGCCAGAGATGAAGGAGATCACTGTTAGGGAACCCTTGCTTTTGTGATATCAAAATTGCATCATTGTACGTTTCATTTTGGACAGTGACCCGTTTCCAGGAGTAAATCCCAAACGAAGTCCTGATCTGCACAGCAACATGGCCGAATCTCACAGATGGCATATTGCGTGAAAGGAGCCAGAAACAAAAGAATGCAGACTGTTATCATTATATGCAAGAAGTCTTCCATATTTGGATCTGGGTGATGGGTGATATCATGGGAGGCGTATATAAAAATTCATTAAACTGTGCACTTAAAATCAATGCACTTCACACACTTTAGTGTATGTATGTTACACCTCAATACAAAATAAAAAAAGTGAACTCTGTTTTAGCAAAAGTGCTTGGAACCCGTGGAAATTACTAATCCAAACCGTGTAATAATTGGCTGCCTTTCTTGGTTTCAAATCCTTTTTGTGGATTACTTCAAATATTCAAGGCAAACCTCATACTTTTGCAGATCCCTGTGGTGCATGGTGCTCTTACCGCTCAGCTAGAAGTTGGTTGATTGTCAGATAGGCCCACAATTTCCTGGTGAAATCAGGATCTGCGTGCTTGTCTTTTGAGAGAAAATCCTCCAAGTCGTCCATTTGCGCCAGGGTCTCCAAGACTAGCTCTGTGTTGGCCTGGAAGATGCAGGGTTCAGTTCAAAGACATTCGAGTTAATTATAAATTATAGTTAAGTAATTCACATTTTTCTTACCTACTGGGAGTGAGTCAGGATACTATGCAACTTTAAGGAGAATGCGGAAGAAGACAAAAGAGGAAGTAGGTGCATACTTCCAGAGTTTGGGATGAAAAGGTAAGGAATTATACAGTAATTGGGAAGATGGTAAAGACATTGTCATTCCTTCGTTTCAATATTGCTTTTATTTTTCATACAGTGTTCTTAGAAGCAGTGTTAGCCTGTTAATATACAAGACAGACTGTATCCAGGGACAAGTTAGGATTTTTAGAATAAGCAGACAAGTCAACATACCGAAGTTGCAGTGATAATGCTCTTTAATTGCTCTGATTTTTTAGGGTCAAATTTTCCTGCCACCACAATCTCGGAGCCTCCAAAATAGTTATGGAAACTGTTTTGAGTGACATCCGTTACTGATGTGTGGGGGTAGTTGAACTGAACGTCCTGGAGCAACGGAGTAGAGACCTGGTTGTAGAATTTCTATAATTCATTAAAAACAAAACAAAAAACAGAGAAATCATTATTTTCATACTACTTTATAGATCTAAAAAAATTTTCTCTGGGATTATTCAAATGCTTAACAGATATCTCTTAATTTATTCTCACAATATCTCTGAGAAATTATGGCTCAAGGCAAATCCTCATAATTATCAGATGAACTGAGACATAGAGACGATAAAGATTTGTTAAGAATATTCCCTTTGACTTAAGAGCCCAGAATTTTTTTTTTTGCTTGTTATGACCAGCATGAACAGCTTTTCATAATAAGAAACATCAGTGGGGTTGATATTCCCCAAATTAGAACCTTATCCCTGACCTGTCACCACATTTAAATATGGGCCTGCCTTTGATTTATGGTACTTGGTAATGACAGAGGGTGGGGTAAAGTCTGTCCTCCTACATCTTTTTCTTGTTCATTTAGTCAAAATAAACAAGTAAGTCATATCCTTTATATTTAAGGACACTTACAGGCTATCGTGTGATCTGTGTTGCATTATAAAGTTGCGCTTTAAAGGGAAAATGGCGGCCATGACAGTAAAGAGGGCCAACTGTTTGGTGGGACTGGAGGGTCTCTGAGGACTTGTTCAGAGGTGGGGGAGTGCCCATGGCCTTCCTGCCTCTCATTTCAGTGTTGCTATGGATGGATAAATAGGGTGGGCTGCGGGAGAAAGGAATGAACACGTTCCTGATTCTTGTGATCGGATAGAGCTGAGATAATGATAATTTTCACTTAAACTCGTCAATCTTCTTTTTGGAGTCAGATATTCCTAGAATGATTTTGAGTGAAGAAAAAAAAAAAACCAGGAAAAAAGATGTTACCTTGAGCTGGGTAGAAGTGTCCTGGTTTCCATAAATCCTTTGAGCAATTCCACGGTTGTCATTGGATAGTCTCTTCAAAAAATCATAATCAACATCAAATCCTATCCCCAAACTGAACAAGGAGATGTTGTCTTGTATGTTCTGCTTCACATTTTTCTGAATTTTGGATAACTTTAGTTCACCTACAGTTGACGATGACAGGAAGGAAAGGAATGAGGAGGCAGTGTCATACAGTTTTTGGAAAATCTGTGGAGGGCAGTTTAGTGAAATGTGTCAAAATTAAAAACACATTTACTGTTTGACTCAGGGACTCAATTACTAGGAATTTTTCTCCTGGATGCACTCATACCTGTTGAATGAAGTATGGGCAATGACATATAGCAACATTAGTGGGAATAGCCACATACTGGAAACAACTTAAATGTACACCAATAAGGGAGATTGGTTAAATTATGGTACATTCCAATTGTGAAATACTATATAGTTATTCCAAAGAACAAGGCAACTCTCTAGGTATTTATATTGAGTATAAATCGCAATATAATATCGCAAAGATATTTTTAAAGGGGAAAAAACAATGTAAAGATTGGTATATGTGGAATGTATTTGTATACATACATGCATGTGTGTATGTTTGTGTTTGTGTATTCACATATATGTGTGTACATATGTACGTGTAGCATGCAGGATTGCATAGAGTGTCTTTGGAAAGATACACAAGTCCCCAGTGACTGTCTCCAGGACATTTTTTGCTATATTTCCTTTTCTTCCTTATGATTTTATTCTAAAATTAAATTGTTAAAGTAATCTGATCCAAGGGGGAATAGGAAAACACTGACTCTGCAACAAGTGCATAACGAGTGCCAGTCTAGTCTCAGCATTAATAAAACGGTTGCTCTTTGTCTTTCTCAAACTTGGGTTGTCATGACAGCCTCACTGGTTTTCCTCCCACTGAGCTGTGTCAGGCACAGTCCTTATCCACATGACAGACAGCGGCATAATCTAGCTTTTGCTCATACTTATGTTTGTCAGTGTAAAGATAAATAAAGCAAATAAAAATAACAGTACAAAGTAGAAGCAGGGAGATGCTGAGCCATCTTGTGGATAAGAAAAATACTTAACATGAGGATGTCTTAGAGAGACGTGACTTGTCCGGCTGCATTGAGGAACCAGGGGAATGTGGACAATGAGGAATACGGTACTGCAACTCCAGAGGTACCACTGGAGACCTGGGGTCAACCCTCCCCACATACATACTCCCATTCACCAGCTCACAGACCTTAAGTTGAGGAAATCAATGCATTTCACTAGTATGTACCAGCGATCCTCAAAGCAGACAATTACAATTAAAATGAAAGTTGCCCCACATCATAGAGGTGACACCGAGGCACTCAAGGGCATCACTGAAAAATGTCTGGGCACTGGTATAAACGGGGTGAGTATTTCAGGGTCAAAAGAAGTCTTTTGTAAGGAAGCGTGGGTTTATAACGGTTTGAAACTCAGGCAATTGCCATTAGATTTCCCACTGCAAGCACGTCAGGGTCCCATGAAACGACAGAAAAAATATTTATCACTGGAAAATTGAAGTGATACTTGCCTACTGTTGGATCGCCGTCAGAGACCAAAATGATCAGAGAGACCGAGTTGGGGTCCAACAGTCCCAAGTTATTGGCTTCATTCAAAATAAAGATGGCCCGCAGTAGTGCTTCGTTGATATTTGTGCCTGAAAAGGAAATACAACATGCTGCTCTTTTGTATGCTCTTTCTTTTCACAGAAAGAATCATATCTTGGGTTCAAGTTCATCTGCCTGGTGATCACTTGTGCATAATTTACTAGGTACCCAAGTCATTCGATTGCTTTCCAAATGACACCAATTTTGCCCAGGCTGGAATAAAATACTCACTTTGTAGTAAATGATTCCCTTAGCCCTTTCAAAGCACCAGTCTGTCATTTTGGGAAACACCAACTTGGAGGCATTTAAAAAAGCAGCCTTGCTGATGGACTTGGACACGGTTCTGTAGACAGTTAACATTTTATGCTATGCAAGTAACGAGAAGGCGACTGTCACTTATTGACATCCTTTTCTGAGGAAGTTTGGAATAATTAAAAACTTGTGTGGGATGGGTTGGTTACATGTTATACTCTTGCCATGAGCTCAGTGGTCATCGTTTAATAGTAAATGTATTATTTAGGGCAGACCATTGCAGACCGGGCAAAGAGCACTGTGGTAGGGAATAATATTTCTTCAGTGAATCAAGATTTGAACCTTGCTGGGAGTAGGTTACACCCACTCACCCCCACTGGGCTGGATTTTCTCAATATACTCCTTAGCATCTGTGATCTGTGTCTTAGTAGCTGAGACTAAATCATTTCTCCAGGTCCGCACGTTGTGGTTGAAATCAACCACTGAGAATTGGTCATCAGTTCTCAAGTCATCCAATATGGTCTTCATTGCTTCCACTGTCTGTTCCAAAAGACAAAAGAGAAGGTTCTCATTACAGATGCTTTAAGCATGAGAAGAAAGGAGGAAGACCAATATTTCATCCTTGTCATCTTTCAAGTATTGACTCAAGCTACAGTTCTTGCAGAAAACTTCTTAAATCCACCTCAGTAAACACAGACCTAACTTTCACTTATTCTGAACACGTACTGTCTGCGTTTTGAGACGTAAACTTTTGGTGACTTATTGTGTTATGCACAACCACTCTGATTCATCCTACTTTACGTCAAGGATCACCAACTTCAGGTGGCCCTTCGTGGAGCCTGAAAATAAAATACATTTCTCAAATCTATCTACTCACTCACTCTCTTAAACTACTATTTCTCATCTTTCTCTTCAAATCACCAACACCTTCTTGCAAAATGGCACTCCTGATTCTTAATACTCTCCTCTTTTTTTTTGAAAAAAAGCTTTTTTCATAACACCACCATTGATAATACTTTTGAATTTACTTATTATGTTTATTGTCTACTCTCTGTCCCCCTTCCTCTAGAATGTAAGCTCCATAAAGCTCCATGGGGGCAAGAATGACAAACTATTTTTGATTGATTTTGTTATTGATGAACTAAGTGCCTGACACATAGTGGGTGCTTAATAAATATTTGTTAAAGGAAGGAAGGAAGGAAGGAAGGAAGGAATAAACTGCTATATCAGAGCAGTGGTTCTCAACTGAGGGCAGTCCCCCCCACACACTCCAGGGGACATTTGGCAATGTCTGAAGACATTTTTGATTGTCATGACTGAGGGGGTGGTGCTACTGGCAACTTAGTGGGCAGAGGCCCTGAACACTGTGAAACATCCTACAATGTACAGAGAATGATCCGATCCAAAATGTCAGGAGTGCCACTGCTGAGAAACCTGGTGGTGGCGTATAAGCACAGTGTGCAGGGGCCATATCTTTTCCTTCTTTTGGATCCTAGAAGAGGAGTGAACACTTGGGAGGTCAGAAATGGCTGCCAAACAAATGAATGAAAGAACAATTGCGTGAATGAATGAATAAATGGATAGTTAGTTGTTCAAGTGGGTTGGACGGATGAATTGATGGATTAAAATATGACATTTTCTTGTTTGCGTCTTAGAATTGCATCTGTACCATTTGAGGCTGAATAAGCCTAGGTTTGGCTCCAAAGTGGAAGACACGACACAGGGCAGCGCCTCTCACAGAGTTATAATATCATTAAAAAAGGTGTGCATATAATGATTTCAGAGTTACTTGTGAACAATGGCAAGATGTTCAAGTGGAACGTTATGCAGAAGGACCACTGTTCTGCTTCATAACGCAGCATAGTGATGAGAGTGAGAAGAGACTCTACGGAGATAAATTTTTCAGAAAGGTGAGTGTTGAGATAAATTTCTGTTGTCCATAAGCCACCCAGTCTGTGTTCCTTTGTTACAGCAACCTGAGATGTCTAAGACAAGGGGTCGGGTGGGGAGAAGGCGAAATTAAATGATTGCATTGTTGAGAGGGATCAAAGGAGGCAGGGGCCCCCACTTACCACTGCCCACAGGGGTACTTACTTGTTTCATTTTTACTCCCCACATTGAGCCACTGACATCAATGACAAAGAGGATATTTTTGGGAATTGGGTCCATGTTCTCAGGAGCAAAAAAGTGGACAAAATATCCATTAAATACCTGAAAGAGAACATACGTGTGGGCCAAACCGTTATCAATGTTTGGAGTGTAGGAAGATGAGGATCTGGGGACCGAGAGGACAGGTGAGTAATGGTGAGCAGGAGGTGTGAGAGTCCTACAGAAGAGAACGGCGGTGGCAGCTTGGGGTCTCTCGTCTCGCCCTCCTCCCTGCGCCCTTCTTTCTCTCCTGTGAAGGTCCAAGCCCTTTCACAGGTTAACGGCCCCAGGGTATTTCACTCTTTTCCTCTCCCCTTCACTCCACCCACTCTCTACTGAACAGCCTCTATTCCAGGAGCCCTGCTAGCCATCAGCAGAGCCCCTGTCCTCATGGGCCAGAGGGGAACCAGACAAAAGACAGCTTGCAGCTCAGGTGTTCAGTGCTGCAATCAGGAAAATAAAGGCTCTGAGAATGCACCATGGGGGAGCAGCTCACTCCAATAAGAGCGTCTTTCCCAAGGAAATGACATCTACATGGGACTGAATGTGAGTTTGGCATTAGCCTGCCAGGGTGGAGGTTGGGTCAGGTGGGGTGGGGTATGGTTGGGGTGGAGAGTTCCAGACAGCACAGCCCTCATGGTGAGAGAATATGGCATGCTTGGGGCTCTGTGAGTGGGACGACAGAATTCAAGAGCCCAGGCATCAGGGTGGATCATGAAGAACCTTTATGGGCATTCTAGGGAATGTGGATCATTCTTAAAGAGAAGGGGAGGCCATTCCAGCTGGATTCCACTGGAGGCTATAATGATGGGGTCCCCTCATTCTCCTTCCACACCCTCTGGCTGCTCTGCCAAGACATTACAAGGTCCATCCAGCTCTAGGGTGTGTGGCTGTGGACACTTCCCTGCCTCCCTATCCCTGGGAGGGTGCCTTCCAAGGACTCTTACGTTAGCACCAGGGAAACACAGACACACACTGAAGAAGACATGGCAGAGGGGGAAGGAAACTTTTTGGGAGATCTCACAGTGAACATTGACACTGGAATTCGCCACTGGCTCAGATCTTTCTCTAGGCTTTGGTTGTTCTATCCTCCCAGCCCCATAACCTCTGTGCTTTCTTTGATAGTCTAGTTGCAAAGGGCCTGGGAAAGTCCTCCAGAACTCCCATTTTGTGATTCTCTATTGTTTCTATGAGGCCCAGAAGTATCTTTCTAGGACAAGGACATGAGATCCAATGACCTTTTTTCAGTGTTCTTGACATGAAAAGGCAATGCTTAGCAACACTTAGGGGAATAAAATTTCAGTCCCTTCTCTGCAGACTTGACACTTGCCGTAGCAGCTAGCAACTCCGCAGAGGCCAGGGAGCTTGTTCAACAAGAAAGAGCAGCCTCAGCAGGATGGTTCTCCTCGGGCCTGTGTGCACCCACCTCCAGCTCCCCAGCCTTCTCTTCTCTGTGTACGTCATACACCACCACCAGCTCTCCGTCCACTGCAGTCTCAGAGCAGTTGGAGCACTTTCTCTGCTGCGCTACTGTGGGCTTGAAGGAGACATGTGCCTGGAAAGAAGGGTGATGTCAGAGCCCCGTCTGTGCCCCCATCCCTCTGCAGGTAAAGGGGTGACTTACAGCTGCACCTTCTCATGCCCACAGGTAAAGAGGTATGACCCAATGACCCATGGCCATTCTGCACCCAGGCAGCATCAGCTGTCCTGTTACTGGTGGCAGTGACAGTGGCAAGGCATGACAGGGTGGATCCGCCACTCTACATGGTGGTTGGCCAGGTTTCAGGCCCTTTTAAGAGATTTAAAGAATTCCTCCCCATGGAAGAAATGGCCACCAGCTCTAGAAAGTTTGTAAAAGGTTCTTGGAAGAGTTTGGCTCCTCCATACTTGGGTATTATTGGCCATGAAGGCAGGGAGAATTAAGCTGAATATCCCTTGCTGTGATTAATGAAAATCTACCATATACAGTATGAAAGCTGTCTTGTCATTACTGGTCAAGCAGATGCCTTGGGGGGAAATGGGCTCCAAAAGGGACAGTCACTGGTCAAAATGAAATAATTGGGAGTTTTGTAAGACCCCAGACTTTGCTCAGGGTTCACTGCTTCTTCATATAGTTCCCTCTGCTCAACACCCGGTTGCTTTTTTATTCCCCAGAGCACAGGAGTTGAGTGGAACCCATGTCTAGTGGTCACTTAGACTCTTGGCAACATGCAGTGCTTGTGGTACCTTCTGGTGTCCTTTAGATATAACTGGAACACCATCAAAGTGGCCATCTGATGTGTCAGGAACATGAAGAAATTTCAGTCCCTGAGGCTCAATAATCCACACGTCTACCTAGAGATGGGAAAGAAAATACTCAAAGCATCAAAATGTCTTTCAAGGCTTTTTAAGCAAGAGGTACAATTACTAAGTTCTCTGCTGCTTTTCTCATCTTCAAGTTTTCCCAAAGATGACCCAGCATGGTTCCATGATCACTTCTGCACATTCTTTAAATTCTGTGGGATGTAAGCCATCTCACCATGAAGGCTGAAGACCCTTCAGGCAACTCAGTGCTCGCCTTCTATTCTTCCTTTCTCTGAGATTTGATTCCCTGTCTCATTCTATTCTATTCTATTCTATTCTATTCTATTCTATTCTATTCTATTCTATTCTATTCTATTCTACTCTACTCTATTCTATCCTCTCCTCTCCTCTCCTATCCCATTCACCCCATCCCATCCTAAGTGCACACATGTTGTTAGGAAAAAAGCCATTCTGCAATTTACTCTGTAGATCTGTCAATAATAGACCATTTTCCCCACACCCTGATCCTTTTTATTATTGGGTTGTCGGAAAAGTCATGACATATTTTTTCTATGTTTTTCATTGCAAAAATGCATCATGACTTTTCCGACAGCCCAATACTTTCCTGCCTTCTTGCTTTGAGCAGAGCTAATAGCAGCAAACCGCTTCTGGCAATCCTTGGCAAAACCATAGTCATATCTCCATTTCTCTCTTTATACTTTAAGTGCTGTGCTGAGCACTTCACATGTATGAATTTGTTTAACTCTCACTGACATTATTATTATCTATTATTGTTCTTACTTGTTATTTCTCATTTTACAGATGAACAAACATTGATTCAGAATGACGCAGCTAGTAAGTGGCTGAGCCACCCCTCAAACCTGGGGCCCAAGCTCTTAATACTTTGTTCCCTACTTTTTTTTTTTTTAAAAGATTTTGTTGGGGAATTGGGGGAGGGGAACAGTGTTGGGGAATTGGAGAAGGGGACCAACCAAGTTATTGTTCTTCAATCTTTGTTGTGAAGGGCGCCAGTCGCCACCTGGCCTCTAAACTCAAGGTGCTGTGTTCAATCTTAGTAGCGGGTGGATGTAGCCACCATCCCATGTGGGAGTCAAACCAGCAGCCTTGTTGTTAAGAGCGCACGCTCTATCCACTGAGCCACTCGGGCAGCAGCTCAGCTCAAGGTGCTGCATTCAGTCTTAGTTGTGGGTGGGCATAGCCCACCATCGAACAGGCAATCTTGTTGTTAGGAGCACGTGCTCTCACCAGCTGAGCCATCTTGCCACCTGTTGGCAGCTCAGCGGCAGCTCAACTCAGGCACAGAGTCACTGGTCCATGTGGGAATTGAACCGGCAGCCCTGTTGCTCAGAGCTCGCACTCTTAAAGCAACTCTTAACCAACTGAGCCACTCGGCAGGTACCTGTTCCTTACTTCTTGACTTTCATCAGCTTCAGTCAGCTTCATCTTTTCAGTTGACACTGCCACACTATTTTTCAGCCCCATGACAAAATATGTGATAGTACCTTTTTCACAGATGAAAACATGGATGCTCAGGATAAGTTGTCCCATGTCAAAAGGCTGGTGTAGTGGGTTGAAGGTGACACCTCTCCCCCGCAAAGATATGTCTACATTAAGTCCCTGGGACCTGTGAATGTGACCTCATTTGGAAAAGGGTCTTCACAGACGCAGTTAAGGATCTCGAGATGAAACTATCTGGTACTACCTAGTGGGCCTAAATCCAATGACAAATGTTCTTATAAGACATAAGGCAGCGGGAGACTTGGGACACCCAGAGGAGGTGATGTGACCACAGAGGCAGAGACTAGTGATGTGGCCATGAGGCCACATGTCAAAGAATGCCAGCTGCTGCCAGACACAAGAAGAAACAAAGAATAGACTCTCCCCTCCAACCTCCCCTGCCAACAGCTTGATTTCAAGCATTTGTTCCCCAGAACTGTAAGAGAACACATCTGTGCTATTTTAAGCAACCCACTTTGTGGTTATTTGTTATAGCAGCACTCGGGAACTGACACAGCGAATAAGAAGCTGAGCTGCCATTGGAACCTGTAAGGCAGTGGCCAGGTGGACTCCAAACCCAGAGCCTTTTCATTACACCACACTAGCTTGCAGAGTTGAGTGGCATCAAACCCCGCTGAAAGTAGTGACTGACAGAGCAGTAAGAGGATGGCATCACCACATGCCCTGCAGATCCATGCTTACCTCCAAGTGTCTGGCCAGGCGTCCCGGCTGCAGATGAAGCCTGTGTTCGTAGGACCCCAGCTTCCTCCACTTCGCTTCTTGGTAATGAAGTTCAAACTGTACCTTGGCTCCAGGGAGGGCATTCACTTCGGTTTTGAAGTTCTCCATATCAAGAGCCCGGCTCCTAAAGATGTGAGCCCCCCACGTAAGTCATCACACGCATGATCCAGCACCACACCCAGAATCGAGGCAGAGGGCATCCAGCCTTTCCTGGGCAACCTGCTCAATTGTTCATGACAGTGAACGGCAAGGACAACAGAGATCACCGAAACTTCCAGGTAAACTTAATTCCACCAATGGTTTTAGTCTTCTCTCCTACCTGACCTTTTTCTTCCAGAGCTTCTTACAGGCTTGAGGGTCATTTGCACAAAGCTACTGGTTACTCATCCCTATTATGTGCCAGGAACTTGACACTTGTCATCTCTAATAAAGCAGCTCGTCCAGATAGATATCAGTATCCTCGTTTATCAGACGATAACCAGTGAGGCTAACAGAGAATTAGTAACGTGCTAAAGAACACGAGGCTAGTTGATTGCAGGGCTGGGACTCAAACCCAAGTTTAGGTGACCCCAAAGACAGAACACATTTCCTCTGCTGCACTGGAGACCCACTTTAGGAATTGTTTCTATTGCTGAAAGTCTTCAGAAATAGGAAATCTACTATTTCATCAAATTGAATATATATTCCCAGCATAAGGCCTTAGCCTTACTTAGTCATGTACATATCAAGTCAATGTCATCATTGATCTTGAGGTGTCTATAATTTTAAAGAGAAATTATCAAATGAGGGCGATGTGAGCATTAGGATAAACAATGAATGACTTTTAAAAATTAGCATTAGGATAAACAATGAATGACTTTTAAAAATCGACTGGGGCAGCCGATTAGCTGTTAGTTGGAGCACAGTGCTCATAACACCAAGGTTGCTAGTTCGATACCCGCATGGGCCACTGAGTTGCATCCTCCACAACTAGATTGAAACAACTACTTGACTTGGAGCTAATGGGTCCTGGAAACACATTGTTCCCAATATAATTTTTTTAAAAAATTAAATGACTAAATTACCAAGGTGGGACTGTGATAATGAACCCATTGGGGATCAGGGAAGTACTGTGGGGAAGTGAGCTTGAATATTGGGTAGCAGAAGAAAAAGACAAGCGTAGCCTGGGGCACACCTTTTAAGCACAGCACGTAGTGAGAGGCCATAATATCTGGGGTGTGGATCAGAAGGAGCGCTCCATGGTCTCTGTGGTAGCCTCAGGACCTGCAAGAGTTTCCCTCACAAATAAATATTTGTGGACTAAATAAGGAATAGGTGACTGGACGATGTGGTCAAGGTGATGGGTGAAGATGGCAAAATGATATGAAATGATCAAAGAACTGATTAACCTGAATCAACCCCTAGAGTTGTTTCCTCTGCTTGGAATTTCTTCTCTCCTTTCTCCACCTGGATGAATTCTTTTAATCTATTTAGGCTCAGCTCAAACATCACGTCCTCTGCGATGACTTTCTAGACTCCCAGGCAGAATTGTATACTTGAACTGCCATGGGGTTTTGTACCCTCTCTACATTAGCACTTACCCCATTATATCTATTATACTATTATAGCGCCTACATATTACATAGAGAAGGAGGTGGAGATAAAGAAAAAAAGGATGGCAGGGTCTGGCAGAAGATTAGATATGCAGTGTGAGGAGTGGTGGTAGAAAATTCCTTTGAAGTTTCTTGCCTGAGAGGTTGCCTTTCAGAGGGTGGTTTGGCATTCCCTGTGTCTTAAGATTATAAGGAGAAAAACATAGACAGAATCTAAGCTAAGTAACTGGTGCTGAAAAAGGCTTACCCCATAAAAGTAAGGCAGAATAAATCATTAAGACAAATTCCAAACCTTTCTCTCTGTATACAGTGGAGCCTTGAACAAAGCAGGAGTTAGGGGCGCCGACCCCATGCAGTCCAAAACCCACTATAACTTTTGACTCTACAGTTGGCACTTCCTATCCATGGTTTCACATCCGCAGATTCAGCCAACTGTGCATCAAAAAACGGTATTTTCGATCCCCTGTTGGGAATCTGCAATTGGGAATGCAAAAATACTGTTTCTTCCGAGGCTGGTTATATCCGCAGACGGAAGTGTACACGGACCTTCACAGTTCAACCCTGTGTCGTTCAAGCGTCTGCTGTATATGGTAAGTGCTATTGCCAGAGCACCAATATTTCTGTAGTTTCTCTACCGCACTCTTTTACCAAATCAGTATTTAGCTAGAGAACATCCGTCTGCAAAGCAAGCTATGTAAAGATAACTTACTTGTTGCAGAGCAGCCTTCGGGAAGTAGAAATTGGGACACCTAAACCTTCTACCTGACTGACTACAAAGCTGCATGACAGACTTTCTGGGGCTCTTGTGTCTTTGAGGGCAGGGACTGAGCGGGGGCAGCAGCTGGGATGAGGGCCCACCTGGGCCTGTTGCCTAGCCCTTACCTCACCAATCCAGCGGTTTTGCCTTTTGCTTTGGCCTGTGAGTACAGCGCTCGGCCGAAGGTTTTCTCCTTAATGGAACCGGTGAACGTCGTGCCATCTACAGTCCTAGAAAATGACGGAAAGCCGTCAGCTGGTCTGAGCAATAGACTTAGCAAAATAAACAAAAACAAGCTAGCATGCCAACCAGGTGGATTTAATGAATGGATTTTTTTCTATTTTGCACCTGGAAGAAACAGGAAGAGAGAAGTTTGGGTATTTCGTAGACAAGAGCACCTTTATCTGACAGTGTGAGTTAGAGGGACAGTGATGGCTCACCGCCTAAACGCTTTCTCTCACTACTGTTGCTTGTGTTGAAAGTTTTCCCTCGTTTTCAAGTTTTACCCTTTGGATTAAGCATTGTTCTCTTTGGGCATCCCTTTTGAATCACAGATATGCTAGGAGAGGTGACTGATAAGTTACGAGTTATCTGGCTTACATTTGTTTTATACGGTCAGTCTTCTAAGAGTTAGGGGTCTGACATAGTCTGGAGGCAGTTTGATCTCCTGCTAGGGTGGCAGAGAGTAAAGAAACATGGAGGAAGGTGCTGGTGAATGAACTCCTTTGCAAGGTTTGTGTTTATCCCTCTAACGTCTCTCTCAGGGACTTCTCTGCATCTCCAGCACTACCCACCTGACTTTTTACTGGTTGTCATCTAATCTGGTCAGAGCAGCACAATCACAGAAATTTGGAAATGAAAGGGAATTTGTGGTACTCAGACGGGCAGTGTCTCTCCCTCAGAAAGAACTTAGGTACATGTGGAAAGGTTTTGGGTTGTTCTGATGACTGAGAAGGGCTACTGGCATGAAGGGAGGGCACCGAGAATGCTAGACATTCTGCAGTGTGAGGCACAGTTTCACTAAAACTTGTCCTGCCCCAAATGCCAATAGCATGCTTTTGAAGCACACTTCTAGGTTTGCCTCTTTAGATGAGAGAAATCAGAGCCAAGGAGACAAATGAATTGCTCAAGGTCACACAGTGGGTCAGAGACCAAGCTAGAACTAACTGTGCCCAGGTCAGCGCTGTTTTCATAAAATCATACTAAGTTTCAAAGACCAAAAAGTCTTTAAGACAAAAGAAAATCATGTCTAATGGTAGAATATTTGGAACTTTGATAATAAGGCAGAAGAAATATTTTGGAGATGGAGGTCTGCACAACTCATTAAATTGTGCTGATATAAGCAGCTACCTTCTCTGGTCTTACAAATTGAACCCCCACAGTGTAGAGAGAGACCAAAATAAATGTATATTTACAATTCTGTCTTTCTTCACCTCAAATCTTCCATGAAATGAGATGGGGAGAAAAGGAAAGAATAAAGAAAAACAGAAAGAAGAAATACCTAGAATAAATTCTGGTTATGGGGTTTAAAAATAAAAATTTATTACCATAGTTTTAAATATAATTTTTCAGACATGGTGTTCCATAATATCACTGTGTAAAAACTTTCTCTTCTACAGTTGCTGTTTAGAAAAGGCTACTGAAATATTTTAAAATAAATTTCTAAGCCAATTCAAAGGATACCAATTCAAAGTCACATGATGCCTTTTCCCCACCTATTTTTCTTGTTTAGAAAAGAGTTAATGGGCTCTGCAGTTTTTAGAAGCCAAGGTGCGTGGTATTTGAATCCTTTATTTTATTGGGTTGTCGGAAAAGTCATGACGCATTTTTGCAATGAAAAACATAGAAAAAATACGTCATGACTTTTCCGACAATCCAATATTTATTCACAGCTATCATTGGTGTATGAAAGACAATAGCAGGTGAGAAGTAACTCAATAAAATATCTTTAAAATAACCAGAATGTATGCAGAGCATTTTGCTCTGTTCTAAGCAACCTGAGAAGATCACTGACTAAGTGGAGCACTCTAGTGATGGCCATCTGAAGGGTCAGAGGATAGAGTGCCATCTACTCACTTGGAGAACAGGCAACATTTAGCCTTGATAAACAAAGCTGCCAGGTGGGACAAGATAACTGGCCTCCACTGTTTGAAAGACACTGGAGTGGTTAAAAAAATTTTTTTTAATGTGGAAATCTTCAAACATACGCAAAATAGAGAAAGTAATACAAGAAACCTTGATGAAACTGTCACTGAGCTACACCATTATCAGTATTCAGCCAATCTCAGTCGTCTGTACCCCCACTCTCTCCACCTCAATTATTTTGAAGCCAGCCTCAGACAGGATATAATTTCATCCTTGAACACTTCAGTATGTGTTTTGTAGAGAATTAAAAAGAAATTTGTGATTAGAAATAGAGTCATTGGGTAGAAAATGAAATAGACTTCAATTCAGTATAAGAAATAATGCTAACAGGCCCATCAACCATTGAGTGGGTTACCCTGAGAGGCAGTGAGTTTATCATTAAGGAGATATTCAAGTTACCCACATGTCAGTGGTATAACAGAGGAATTCAATCACTGGATAGATGACCATGAACTGCTCTACACACACTCGTATGTGGTTTCCTGGAAGCCAGGGCAACTCCATATATTTCTCTCCCCCAAAGAGAACACATTAAAATGTAAGTGCTTGGGAGGTTGTTACCATAGAGATGCTTTAAGTGTGCTTTAAGGTAATTAGCAATGAAAAGCCAATCCTTCACAAATTCTGATTTCTTTGATCAGAAATGAATTATTGGGACCCATTACACAGGACCCTTGATATCCAGGGGGTCCACAGCTCTGAGTGAGAACCCCTGGGGCAGTGAACCATGAAGATTCATTCTAACTGATTCTGAGGTTAGAGCATATCCAATTTCTGGTTCTATGTAGGAGTTACTCACATGGAGAAGTTGGAGATGAAGGCTCCTTTGGGGATCTGAACATCAAACACAACATTCTGAGGCTGTGGGGAGTTGTTCACTACTTTGGACTGGATCATGGTGGTAGCCATACGAGAAGTAACAGTGGACTGGACTTTGTAGCTGTAAAGAGTTACTTGATCAACATCTTCCTGTAATTGGCAAGAAAGAGTAATTGTCATTTTTTCAGAGAAAACTTACACATACTTTGCTGCGTATTTGATGTTAAGAGCGGTACATTTTATTAGGAACAATTCTAAGCCACCGTTAAGCATACAGCTCAGGTATGATTACACATTCTCCTAACTTGAAATACCCCCTAGCAGAAGGCTGCCTTTGTTTTGAGATAACTTGAGATGCTTTTCTGCTCTATGATTCTATCAATAACGATCTTTAAAATTAGAATCCAAATAGAAAATGGTTGTGGGAAGCAAGATTGGATTGAGAAAGTCCGGGAAATAACTTCAAATGCAGAGCCATAGTGAGGGAAGGATACAGGATTGCAGGGGACCCTCGCCATATCTTCAGAGTGGGGCGCAGCAGGGCTATGGTGGGCTGGAAGACATGTGTGTTTCTACTGTCTTCGACCTTATCTATTACAATTTCATCTTCTCCCAGTCCTCTTCTCCTTCCCCCATTGAAAACAAAATATACGAACACTGATGGGCATGAGCAATGCATAGACAAGAAAATGTTATTTTGATGCAATTATTGGTCCAGCACCCTGAACGTCCTTTGCCAGATCCTGTACTGATTTAAGACAGCTCCAGAGTACAAAAACACTGCTGTATGCTCAAAGGCAACATACTACCAACATACATCTTTTAGGAGGTGCCTGAGAATTGCAAGCTGTTTGAGGACTGTGGTAATTAGGTGACCTGTTCCGTTTTGCTTTTTTCTGTGAAAGGATTTGCTTATTTCAGTATTAGGCATCATCCCCAAAACTTTGTCATCCAAGATGAGCCCTTATAGGTCGGTAACATCCAGCTAAGATAAAACTCAGGCTATGTTATTTGCCCTGCCTACCCCTTAAACCTGTGCTTCTCACAGATTCTAGCAGTTCAGAGCAGGAAACCAACGCAAACCACTTCCTTTTGACGTTTTCTTGCTACGGGAAGGATGAAATCTGGCCTTTTGATGTTTAAGAGTTCCTTTCCCACACTCACTCTTTTTTACCCTCCCAAGCTGTGAGGTGTCATAGTTTAAATGAAAACTGTCAAGTTGGCATAAATACATATGCTTGGATGAAATCTATGGTGTTGCCAAACGTTGAGAAAATAGAGAGGACATTTTCAGCTCTCAGTGACATCTCTTCTGGCTGCATGTACATGGTCCTCTTTCATGCTGAGTTTCAGACACACTTCCAAACAGAATTGGGCAAGGGGGTATTTCGAAAGTCCGGGAAATGCTGTCAGTGAGGGAGAAGAAGAAAGCAGCAGGCCAGATTTCTAGATAATAGGTAACAGAAAAATCATTCAGGTTTCAATTTTTAACAAAATCAAAGTAAACTTACCATCGCTTCCCCAGATTCTCCAGAAACACTTCTCTGTGAAAGGAAGTTAGAGAATCATTCTTCAAAAGTGTGTCGCTTATGACCTCGATGGAAAAAACTTCTTTCTCTCAGTCAAAAGAATTTTTTTCCTTCAATACTGAGCTGTAAGTCATTCATTGGAGCTGAGATATAAACATCACACATTCAGAAATACAGTAATACCTTGGTTTGGAGCATAATACGTTCTGGAAACAAACTACTCATATTGCAAGACTTCAATTATTTACCACGTTAAAATGCATTAGAAATGTTTGCTCATCTTGTGGAACACTCGCAAACCACTTTACTCGCAATCCAAGGTTTTACTGTTTTCCCACTGGTGTGTTTCTCTAAACAAACTTCTCAGCCAGTTTCGGGTTGCATGCACATCATTTTTGATATAATGCTAAAACAAATGTTTTTAAATGAAAATATTCAACCAACCACATGCTGAGAAGGACATATCACCTCTATTCTATTTGTTTGACTGATTTTTATTCAGCTGAATGGTTATTGGGATGCCCTGTTCTGCCATGGTGCTCTGGACATGCCACCCCCACTGTCTGCAGTGCTCCACCTCCCAGGTCCCCTTTGCCCCCTACCCCCACGTAATTAACTCCTCTCATCCTTCAGATCTCAGCGCAGGCAGAATTTTCTCAGTGTCATTCTCTCTGACCCCCTCCCACCCCCAGACTAAGTAAGCTTTTACTAAGTGTTTCACAGCAGCATAGCCCTTCCTTCAAAGCGAGATGGCCGGAATACATGTTCTGTCTTCCTCCATTAGATTATGTGTTTCCTCCTTGGTGGAGCCAAGTGGACGTGATGGGCATGTGGAAAATTCTGTACACTAACCACTATGTTACGGAATTATCCATGGGAAGGATTGACCTGTGGGCATGGAGAGCTGAATGGCTTTAGAGTGATGGGTGAACATTTAATGTCTAATAGATTTCAAAATAATAAGTCAGGTGTTGGATACAAGCTTAACTTGCCTGATTTGGGATGAACTGAGGTTTTGGGGTGTTATGTGACATAGTGAGGTCCATGGCTGCCTCCTTTAAGACTTTTTGAGTGTCATTCTCAATGACTAGGTTTTCTTTCTTGAGACTAGCTAAATACCTTGACATGAGGGCTTGCCTATTGGGTTTTAATATTATTGGTCTACAAAAATCCCTGGACTTTTACAGCGTCAAAAATTCATACCCGTTTGAAATAAGTCATAAGTCAGCTTAGCCTGTGGGCTCTATGGGGGAGAAGCCAAACTCTTCCTGGCCTCCTGGAGGACTCACCCCCACTAATGAGAGGATTTTGTCTGTGCTGCTGCTGGCGGCCCCCAGGGTGCAGCCTCCAGCATGGCCAGGCCGCCATGTTCTCTGAGCTACTCCCCAGGACAGCAGTGACCAGAAGAAGGAGAATGTGGGGCTGCGTGCTACCACTGGGGTAGGAAATACCCTCCTAAGAGGAAATCCTTCCTTATCAGGCAGTAAAATCACCCCATAATCTGAAAATGTGAAAAAAACACATAGCTGTAAATCCTATAAGGGACGAGGGTAACCGTTATGGTTTGGGGGCTCACGGACAGCAGTATGGAGGTCTCACTTGATTTCACCTTGACAGTGCTTCCTCCCGGGTGTAAAAGCATTGGGCTCTTCTCTGCTAAAAAACAAACTCTTGAGAAAATCTAGCACAAGCCATCTTAGTCTTCTCCTACTTCTTTAATCATGATCTCTTTCACTGATTTTCCCTTTGGAACCTTACGGCTTACTGTACCTGATGCCTCTGGTTCTCTGGCACAAATTGAAATCTGCCTGGGGCCAGTTCCACAAGATCTCCATATTCTGCAAACTTAAAAAAGAATTTAAGATATTTATTTCTATTAATAACAAAAATGGAGAGCAAAAGAAGTAGCGGATGACAAGCGTAAGGGTATTCATTATATTACTTTACCTTATTTCCTATATCTCTGAGCAATCTCGTATTTTCACACAATTATTTCCTTAATATATTTATGTTTGCTAGTTATTAAGTGGAAGGCATTCATTTCTGTGTTTGCCAGAAGATGATGGGACATAAGGTAGGGGGTCACAGTACGCCAGTGGTCGGTCAGGTGGGTGCCTGGCGGAGTTATTGAGTAGATCTTAGAGGCATCAGCAGTGCCTGCCTGGATTCATGTGAACCATTATCCATTGGATTAAAAATGTCGATATGAAAGGAATATCAGTAAGAAGTGACTAAAAGGCCACAATTACATTTGGGTGTCTTGACTTCAATTCCTGGCTCTGTCGAGATTTCCATCACACTCCCGTGCTTTTTAAAAGTGTTGGAAAATATGATAGTTTCTTAGCAGACAGAGTGATTTTCTCCCCCCTGAGAATATGTTATCCTGTTCTTTGGCAATTTTGTAGATAATTCACTCTGTATCTCTTGGGATATTCCCATAATGCACGTTGATTTTCGGGGATCAAAGTAGCTCTTCTATGCCTTTCAAAATGACTCAGTCCAAGATTCTCCTTATGTGGGGATGGCCAAGGGGCCAAAGTGGAGACCTTGAGCTCTTGGATTAATTCCAGCACTCTGTCAGCCCACCTGCCATCTTCCCCTTTAAGAGGAATATTTAAAGTGCCTTTATTACCAAACTCACTGCCCACCTAGGTATGAAAAACATACATGGTGTTTGGTAATAACTGTTCTTACACTTTCAGTACAGAGTGATAATGCCATATCTCCATCATCATCATCATCATCATCATCATCATCATCATCGTTAATAATTATTCGGTGCTTCCTAGTGCTTGCCCTGTGCTAGTTAATTTACACATCACTTACTTCTCAAACACCCTTTGGATTAGGTCAGCTATTATCCCCATTTTTTAGATAAGAAGTGGGCAGCTGTACTCCATAAATGGTACACAACGGAGCCACCCATTGAACTTGATTTAATCTCATGCAAAACCCTTAATGCTTTTAAAAGGTAAATACACATTCCAATAATTATAACAGCAAGCACTTCTACTCAGATGAGTGTTATCATAAATTCCCTTTCCACACAGAATACAGTCCTTGAATAGCAACAGCAACGGGCTAGTCCCTGAGCATATGTTATCAGCCAACAGCAAGGGGGCTTCTGGACGTACTTACCTCTGAAAGTGCGTTGGTCGGGATCTCGAAGCCTTGCGCCTCAGAAAGAAAGAACCAGAGGAGAAGAAAGCATGTGAGCCGTTTCATTTTGCTGGGTCGCATTGCCAAGCTCCCCAGGGCAGGGTCTGGGGAAAATTCCTCTCCTCACCGACCACATTCAAAGGGACAGCAGAGGAATCCAGTTCATTTTTAAACAGTAGGAAAAAAAAGGAAGAAAGCTCTCAAACTTTGTTCAAAAATGGGACAAATATTTGTTCTGGAGTTTGAACCTGAGCTGTGGGGGTGGATGGGACACCCAGAGGTTATTCAAACAGCAAAGCCGGAGGCAGTCACTGGGCTGAAGAACAAGGCAGGGTCCGATGGATAGGAGGCTGCTGCTGCTTTTTTTTCTTGTGTTTGCTAATTTCTGTTCATCTTAAAATCAGAGAGACCCAAAGATAAGTGCCATCCTCTTTGAAGGGCCAAGAGAGGGAACTATGCTGAGAAACAGAGTCAGAGAGGGAAAAAAAAGCTAAGTGAAGTTTCTGGAAACAAAATCCTTTGATTTACATGAAAGCGAGGACAAGTTTAGCAAAAGTGGGAGAAGAAACCCAGTGGTTTTCTGAGCAAAGCATTCCTTGCTGGTTCTTTTCCCTTTCTTTGATAACTCAGCACTTGTTACATGTGAACAACTGGACAAGCCGCTGTGCAGAAGACAGAGACACACTTTTCAGGGAGGCCGCGTAGGGAAAGGTTTTGATTAAGAGAACTGTGTCTGTTCCTGCTGCCTCTGATGAGCCTTTGCTCAGGCCGGTGGCAAATCAATTGTCCCCAGTCCCAGAATTAGGAGAAGCCCAGCCTGGAAGCCGAGTGTATTATTCCTCCCTGTTCATAGTCCAGATATAATAATAATGTTAACTAGGATTTAATGAGCTCTTCCTGGTGCCAGGAATTTTTACTTGCACGATCTTTAACTCTTTTTTAACATCAAAGAGCTGCGTGAGGCGTGTTGTGTTTCATATTTATCCTCATTTACAATTGAGGAAAGTAAAGTCATTTATTCCACATCTCACCGTTAGTAGGGGGAGGCTTGGATCAAGGTAGGCCTGACCCCAAAGACTTTGCCCTTCATGACTTATGCCCAAGGGAGGCAATCTGCCGTTCAGCACTGTGGGTTCAGTGTCCCAGGTGTGAATTTACACTAGAATTTACCTGTCATCTCCAAAGTGGATGGCAAGTCTACTTTTCCTGAGCCTCCACTCCAGACATCTGCTTGAACAAGGGCCGTGGTGTGGCCCCGATTTGGTCAGGGGTAGACCTGAGCTCCCATGTCGTTTCTGGCAGTTTCCTTCCCCGGAGTGAAACCCATGGCTTCCTGCCCCAAGTTCCTGATGTAGCACCTGGTCGTGGACCTGTTGCTGGGAATCACTACTGGCTAAAAGTCCACTTCCACAGGGGAACTTGCACCCCGATGGAAACAGGAAGTCGGCTGTGGCCTCTGAAACATGGTGATGTAGGGCTGTTCACACCAGAGCGCTGTCTGAGGAGGCTCAGTAGGTCCCCTCGTTCTCAGAGAGTGACTAGGAGCACATAGCACTCAAGACAAATAGGTCAGTTGTCTGAGGTGGCTTTCTGATTTAGTTTGAAGAGAAATGGTTTAAAGTTTGTTTCAAAAGCAATGCAAGTGAAAAGAAAAAGTTAAAAACAATGCCCCCAAAGAGAAACTTACAGATTGAAATATGCAGTATGGTATTTTAAAAATTATCATTTTACTTATTAAAGCTGAAAATAATTTGAAGTGTTGGGTCAAATACAAAATGCAAATAGATTAACTTTATAAGATTATGAAAGTTTACTGATGATTTTTTTTTAAAGGTCAACCACATTCTGTCTTTAAGAATAATACTTCATCTCCATGAGGGGGAAACAGACTAAAAGTTGAGGTTGCATTAAAATACTTAAAAACAGGGACTACAAAGATGGCATCAGGTTAATTTTAACCTGATGCCATCTTTGTAGTCCCTGTTTTTAAGTATTTATGTTTTTAAGTTTTTAAGTTTTTAAGTATCTATGACATAAATATATGTCATAGAAAATAATAATAAAAAGAAAGTCAGAAGAGAATTAAATCTAAGATTAAATATCAACTATTTGGAGAAATAAGATAATAAAATAGATTTTTAAATTAGAAGAAAGTGATAGATCTGTTCAATTTTAAAAAACAGAATATATAATAATAAATTAAAAGTGAAAATGAGATATATAATTATTAACATGAAATACATTTTATAATAAATATAGCTATTACTAATAAATAGGGATATTTATTAGTATGTCAAATTTATAAGAAATCTTATATAAAGTGTAAAATATTTTAAATGGTCCATAATATAGAGGTAAACAGACCAAAAACAGAGAAAGACATGGAAAAAGTTACATAAAAAACAGTTGAGCCTGACCATTTTTTCTGAACTTCATAGGATATGTAATATCTGTGTAACATATAGAAAGTGACAGTGTGGTTTTTAACTCATTTAATGAGGCCAGTATTGTTTTCACCCCCAAATCTGAAAAGTACAACACACACACACACACACACACACACACACACACACAAAGTTTAAGACCCACTTAATTGATTAAAAATAATAAATACGGGGCCGGCTGAGTGGTGTGCTGATTAGGAGTTGGCTTGGGACGCCAGCTCTGAGCAGCTAAGCCCTCGTTCAGAGCCCACATGAGGGCCAGTGATGCTGCGCTCTCTACAGCTAAGATGGTGAACAACAGCTTGACCTGGAGCTGGGCTGCCGTGAGTCTCCCGTGACGGAGTAGGCTGCAGTGGGGCTGGCCAGCAGTGGGCGTGAACTTTCGTGATCTCCCTTGAGTGGCTGTCCAATGGCCGGTGAACGATCTGCCTGAGCCAGGAAGAGCGCAATGATAGCACCAACATGGGTCAGTGAAGCGATGTCCTCAACAACTAGACTGAAGAACAAAAAGGACAGCAACTTGTCTGTTCTCCTCCCCCAATTCCTCAATAAAATCTTTAAAAATAAATAAATAAATACTTACATACATACATTCATACGTACATACATACATATGATCCTGGACAACGTTTGACTCCATGAAAGAATAATCCAGTATAGCTGAGAGTGGATTAGTTTAGCCTAGGAAATTGAGGCTGGTATATTACACAAGGAAACTTATCAAAATAAAACTTGGGCAAGAAAAATACTAAAGATTATTGTCCTATCTCAGTAGCTGGTGAGAAGCCACTTGATAAATTCCAATTTTTTAATTTAGATTAAAGTGCTGAAAATATTAGTTTTAGGAGGCAATTTTTCTTAACATGACAGGAGGTATGTGTGTGTAAGTAAGAAAGACTTTGCAGAAAAGTTATTTCTCTCTTAAAAAGAAAAACCAAAAGATTGATTTTGTAGAGGACATGGTTCATAATCTAGAAAATCTAGAGAATCTAATAAAAAATTACTAGAGGTAGTAACTTGTTTAGACAAAAAGCAAGGTAAAGGGTGAACCCACAGAATCAATTACATTTTTCTTTACTAGTGATTACACAGAAAATACCATGAAAAAAGCACCTTTTTAACCAACTGTATCAAAAGCACATAAGAATTTAAGTGAGAGATGTATAACAAGAAATATCTTAAGCTCTGGTAAAATAAAGAAAGACATGAATTGATGGAGCACTCTACTATCAGAAATACCAATAGTTAATACGAAGAACTGAATTAGCTAATAAGTAATCCATTATCTAGATTACTATGTACATTTTATAAAATATTGATGTTAGTGTCCCCATAGAAAAGTTTATAGAGCCTCAAAACTCTAGAAGATGAAAAAGCAATAAAAGCCAAAAAACTATGTTTTTAAAACAATATACCTAGTTCTTTAGATTCTAAAATATATTACAAAGCATAAATTAAAAGATAGGGTTTGAAGCTTAAAAATAAGAGACAACTAATCATGGAATAAAATAGTGCTATCAGAAATACATTTCATATAGAATATATTACAAACCTAAAGCAACACAACAATGAAGAATGAATTTAGCCCTAAATAAATTGTACTGGAACAATTAGATAGTGGTGTGAGAAAGAACTGACTTCAATCTATTGCCTCCCTCCCTTGGCTAGCACCACCGGCTGGGTAAGCTCCCAGCCAGGTGGGTACCTCCACCCAACCCTCGTCTGAAAAATCCTGTCACAGCTTTGCATTATCTGCTGAGATAATGCCTCTAAGCAATCGAGACCCTATGGCATGTTTTTCAAAAATAATTATGATTCCCAACATTATGGCCTTTTCAGTCAATCATTTCGTCTCTTGATTGTAAACTGATATTGCAGAATGACCTCAGAACAACCCAACTGAGGGCAGCCTGGGTCACTCTTCTCTTTTCATGCCAATAGCCTATCTCCAAATCCCAAGGTCTTGGGCAAAAGGCCATGTTTGATCTCTTCATGTTCAGAAGCTCCATGGCTCCCTATCAGGGCATGTGTGTATTCAGGTCACTGGGTTCTGAACCTGGGGCTCTCCCACCTCGCCCCGGGCCCGGGCAGCTGGAATGTGGATTGAAAGTATCCACTGGAACTCAGACTCGCCTGATGTATAGGATGGAAATCACTACTGCAGATGCCACCAGAATATTCACTTTCATATATTTGAAAATCAGAGAAAAAATTCACTATATTTCAAAATGTTTAAGTAAAATAATAATTCATTAAGTTATTAAAATAAATCAATAAAAATTTTAAGAAATATCAATCAACCTGAGATTTATGACTCTGAGGGTAATTCATCGTGGTGTAGCTACCCATAGCGTGGTGACAGCCATCACACATTTTATAAAATTCACTTCTAGTTCTATCACTGAAAGTATAGTTATAAAAGTCCGAGGTCAAAGGTGAACAAAATACCTCTCTCTGACACTTAACTGCTTGTTCATTAGTTTAGATGAGACATAATATGGAGAAGGTCTGTTATCTGCACATATGTGAACTCTGATGGCTTCCTTCTCATAGTGAAGTTCAGACATTTTGCTTTAGGTTTTTCAAGAATTATTTGTTTTAGTTTCTCCAGGTGATATTCTGTCACATCTTTTTTTCCCTTCTCTCTTAGGCACAGGTATGGGTTAATGTACTTTGGGGCCAGAACACAAAGAAGTTTCAAAAGAAAAATGTTAGAGATTGGATACATGTACCACAAACCCCAAATCTGACATCAGAGAGTGTGGGACTTAAAACAAAATTGTGCTTGGTTCTTACACACTTACTACCTGTTGCCCTCACTCAGAGGCCCAGGCTGAGAGGGGCCTGAGATGGGGGATGGAAAAATGAGGAGTAAATTGGTTAAATGCTTCTCCCTGAAAGTGACACAAATCATTTCCATTCATAGTTCAATGGCCAGAGCAAGGCACACGGCTATGCTTAATTTCAAGGGGGGAGGAAATTGCAATCTTTTCCTATGCCTGGAAGAAACAGGATTTTGGATTTTGCTGTAAAATAGTGTCTACCACGGGAGGAAAGCAGAACTGAGAGTGGGTGTTCAGCAGGAAGAAAAGTGGATGTTACCATAAGAATTAGCTCCAGAATTTGTGGAATCTTGGGGAGGCCCTTGAACTTCCCATCAGGCACAGAACAGCACATTCAAAGCACATTGACCTAAACAGCAAAGGTGAGGAGCTGACAGAGGGTTACCGCAATCACAAATTTGCACTTTCCATCAGACCCTACACCTCCTCTCCCGTAGGCACCCAGACAGCAATACTGACTTAGCCAGGAGTCAACTGATCAGGACAGTGGCCACTTCTAGGAAACACTGTGTGTTTTCAGTAAGGAGCTGCGGTGTGGGATTAAGAAAGAGGGCAGCAGATCAAATATATGGTGATGGAAGGAGAACCGACTCTGGGTGGTGAACACACAATGTGACATATAGATGACGTAATATAGAATTGTACACTTGAAACCGATATAATTTTACTAACCATTGTCACCCCAATAAATTCGATAAAATAAAAAAAATTAAAAAAAAAAGCAATCTGGGAGATTCTGGAAGAATGACTTTAGAGATGTTACATACTGGGGGGAAAGAGGCCAGTTTTATTTGAAATGTCTGTCTTTCTGTTTATTTATAAGTCTATCTGTAGCTTTTGGATGGTATCAATATGCAACTCTGATAGCTAAGCGATTCACCTGAAATGTTTTCTCAAAATGTGCTCCCACTAGGTGGCGCAAGGGGCTCACCCATTTTGAGCTGATGTAAAGTTACCCATGCAAAGGAGGAAGAACTTGAAAGTTCTGATCACACAGTTGAGGGGGGTGGGGTAGGGGGGTGGGTGGAGATTATGAACTACTGTGTCATTCTATTTAGGATAATAAGGAGCTTTAATGTGGTGCATTAAATAAGCATCACCTGATATTGCTAGAGCCAGTTATGTCGTCTTTCTCCCCAAAAGCATTTAAATCATCACATATTAAAATTATTGATTCTGACACACAGTAATGAATATACAAGAGTGATTCGCTTGTAAGTACTATGCACAAACTGTACTTGCAAACCGGGAGATGTGGATATTTATTTACAGTAAACCAATCAGTTAGTCAAGCCACCGATAGTCACCGAATACTTTCTATGTGCAAAGCACGCTGTCAGGCTTTCTGCAGCAAAGTGCAGTCGCCTAGGGGAGGGGCTAAGAACAATCTTTGAGGGCCCAAGTTTGCACCTTTAGTTTCTACCACTTATTAGCTATAACCTTGGAAAAACTACTCAACCTGCCTGGATTTCTTGTTAAGTGAAAAATAAATACCTTATGAAATTGGCCACTGTTCCATCACACGCAGACGAACACATCCTGTCTGGTGGAATCAACATTTTCTTAAAAAAAATATTCTTATCGTGGAACATTTCAAAACATAAAAGAAAAAAAGACTAGCACGAGTGCCCAAGAGGACCACTTTTCTCAGAAAACATGCCTTTTCATTCCTTCCGTACTTTCTCTATGTGTTCACCCCAGCATACTTGTACTTGTTACAAATTTATAATGTTAAGTTACCCTGAGTGTCAGTTCTTTATATTAATACAACTGGAGTATGGGGAAGGTTTAAAAAAAATAATTGTTAAAAGTTGAGACGAAATCACGTAACAAAATTGGTGGCATGTAGTACATTCACAAAGTGGTACATACAACCATGACTTCTATTGAGAATGGGGAAGTTTAACAGACTTCAGAAGTAAGCGTTGGGACTCCCACCATTTCGAGGTTACATGCATGCTTTGTCTCGCCGTAGGTTGGGAAGCCCTCCATGGGCGTGGGTGCGTCTCTTTTCTCCTTCCCCCTCCTTACTCTTGGTCTTTATCCCTTCACCAGGCACATCCTATACAGTACCCAGGGAGAGAGAGGAGAGGTGAGGGCTAGGAAAGGCAGCTGTAACCCAGTAGAGGCTCTGTGATGGTTCGTTTTATGTGTCCACTTGGCTCGACCACAGTGCCTAGATATTTAGGCAAACGTTGGATATTTGTCTGAGTGTGTTTTGGGATGAGATTAACAGGTAAATTGGTGGACTTTGAGTAAAGCAGATTGCTCTCCCTCATGGGGGTGGGCCTCATCCAATCAGTTGAAGGCCTGAATAGAATAAGAGACCGCCCCGCCCCTGAGCAAACAGCAGAACAGCTCTGCACTCAAACTGCAGCTCTTCCCTGAGCCTTGCTTTGCAGATGTTGGAATCACCACACCTCCACAATCATGTGAACCAGTTCTTTACAATAAACCTCTCTCTTATATGTACACATCCTGTGAGTACTGTTTCTCTGAAGAACCCTGACTAAGAAGGTGCCCTGTGAGTGGGGATAATTTTTTTTCTCTGATAAACAGGCTGGCAGGACACTTTCTCCTGTTGAGGAATCGCCAACTGCAACCCCTTGGCAGCAGCCGTGTCTGTTCTGCAGTAGCTCAGAGCGCCTCCCTCAGCTGTTGGCTTCCTGCTCTCTACCTCCCTCTGCTGGGGTCATGTTGAGTGTCTCCTTGCAGTTCGTGCGTGGAAACCAAGCGACTCACTTCAGCTCCTTCCGCAGGCTTCTCGTCTATTCCCAGAATGTACACACACATCCGCCCTGGGCCACGGACTGCTCACTGCTCAGGTTGCCTTCTCTCCTCACAGGTCAGCCGGCCTCTGGGACAGGGGCGACACCAGAGTGCACCAGACCGCCTTCTCCACAGGGTCCCTTACCTCGATCTTTTCAGCATTAACCCTCCAGGAGGGTGATGGGTGAAGGGGCACAAAACCAGTTTGGGGGACATATCTTTCCAAGAACTGCATGGGGAGTGACGGTAGCACTCACTTTGAAATGTGGTCTGATGTATCCTTTTGTTCTTGATCTTTGACAGAGTCCCTTGGAAGCTGCTTCTCTTTCCCTTCTCCTCAGAGTGCCAAGTGCAGGCGTTGGGGCAGGATGCCAAGTCAATAGTCAGAGGGTACAGTAGGCTGGGTAGCAGCCCCTCGTAGACCCCCACGTCCTCATCCCCAGAACCTGAAAATATATTACTTTACAGGGCAAGAGGGATTTTGCAGTCATGATTAAATTAAGGCTTTAGAGATGAGGAAATTATCCTGGGTTATCTGGGTGGGCCCAGTGTAATCACTAGGGTCCCTGTAAGAAAAAGAGGGGGACGAAAGGGTCGGAGTCAGAGAGGAGATGTGACAGTGAAAGCGGAGGTTGGCGTGATGTGTGACCATGAGCCAATGTAGGTGGTCTCCAGAAACTGTAAAAGGCAAAACAGTTCTCCCCTAGAGCTTCCAGAAGGAACAGAGCCCTGCCAACCCATTTTTATTCTTATTTATTTTTACTTTTTAATTTTATTTTTTATTAGTTTCAGGTGTACAAAACAATGTAATAGACGTTTACACCCCTCACAAAGTGATAACTCCTCTCCCCCAAATCTACTACCCCTTTGACATTGTATATAGCTGTTACAATTTCATTAACTATTCCCTATGCTGTACTCTATATCCCGTGATTATGTATGTATTAAATTATAGTTGACATTCAATATTCAGCTTCAGCTTCAGGTGTACAGCTCAGCAGTCAGGCATCTACACCATCCATGAATTGGTCTCCCTAATAAGACAAGTGCCCATCTGACACCCTACAAAATCTTTACATTATTGATTATATTCCCCAAGCTGTCTTTCGTATCCCTGTGGCTATATGGTGGCTACCAATTTGAGGTTTCTAATCCCCTCACCTTCTCCCTCATCCCCACCCTCTCCCATCTAGCAACCATCGGTTTTTTCTCTATATCTCTGAGACTATTTGCCAACCCATTTTTAGCCTTTAGACCTTCAGAGCTGTAGGAGAATACAGGTGTGTTGTTATAAACCACTCAATTTGTGGTCATTTGTTACAGCAGCCAAAGTAAACTAACACGGATGTTCTCTTGGGGCATCTGTCACTGAAAATATAATAGATCATTTATGCATGATACAAATATATCATAGAAAATAATATATGCCTGTTGTGATGACAGAATTATCTTGGGGGACCTTATATAAGGGGGACCTTATCGGTATTCTTATTTAAAAGGTGGTAAAACCATAGCAATGTAAAAATAAAAAAGATACTCCATTATAAGTTTTAATTACAGAATCAGTGGCATTTTCTATTATATATTTAATGACTTAAAAAATTTAGACTAGAGTATAACAGAGGCCAAATATTCAGTAAAAACATGGCAGCCTTATGAGGAAATATAAGTTATGTAGATATTTTGAGATTCAGGTATCATGGATTAATTAAATTTTAACTCCACCATTACCAACACCTGGAGGAGTTACTTCACCAGTCTGAAGTCATATTTTTATCTGGGTGATGGAGATTGCTTGAGGAGGAAATAAGATATGGCGTGCACAACACGTAGCATAATGTTGGCATAGGGTTGTATTAAGAGAAAGAAGCCAGCTTTCCCTCTTGTGTTTATAAAGTTATCTTAGCAAGACTCTGGATAGAAAGGGGACACATACTGATACTTCCATTCAAATGGTGATGAAACCATGGTAATATTTTAAAAAACCCATATACCTGATTAGAAAGTTATGTAATCAGTGCCTGAGCTGAGAAATGTCCCCGTATAATCAGGTTTCTTTGGCCAACAGTCTCCTCTGTTAGATATGTCATGTCTAATGGAGTATCTTTCTTTATTCTCTATTTTTGATTAGTGAGATCAAAACTAAAAAGGTGAATATGGTACAGAGATGGTAGAAGATGACCACACACACACACACACACACACACACACACACACACACACACAGAGTTGCTGGAAAACATTAGGAATAGCAGGGAAAGACTCTCTCCTTGCCCCCTCCTCTACCTAGAGTAACATTTTCTATAAGGAGGTAGAGTACAATAAATGTTATTTTTCATTTTCATTTTATTTTGAGAAAATTATAGATCCACAAAAAGTTGTAAAAATAATACATCAGGTCCCACGTGCCCTTCACTTGATTTCCCCACTGGTAACATCTGACATGACTATAGCACAGGATCAAAATCAAGGAAATTGTTTTTCGTACAATCCACAGGCTCATTCGGATTTCACCACTTTTACATTTGCGTGTGTGTGTATAGTTCTACACAATTTTGTCATGCGTGTAGAGTCATATACCCACCACCACCACAGATACAGAGCTGCCCTGTCACCATAAAGCTGCCCCTCAAGCTGTGACCCCTTTGTAGTTACACCCACCTGCTCCCTCCTTCAGCCCCTCGCCGTGATCTGAAACCCTGGTGAATGCTAGTCTCGTCTCCATGTCCATAATTTTGTTTTTTCGAGAACATTATACAAACAGAATCATGCACTATGTGACCTTGGGGAATTGGCTATTTTCACTGGGCATAATGCCCTGGAGGTCCACCACGTTGTTGTATGTGTCACCGCTTTGTTCCTGTTTATTGCCGAGTAGTATTCTGTGCCTTGAATGTACCATAGTTTGTTCCATCATTTACCCATGGGAGAACAGTTGGGATGTTTCCAATTTTGTTTTTTTTATGAATAAAGTTGCTATGACTATTCATGCAGAGATTCGTGTGGACATACGTTTTTATTTCTCTGGGATCAATGCTTAGGAGTGGGATTCTTGGATCATATAGTAAGTGTTTGTTTATTTTTCCCCCCTTTAATTGCCAAACTGTTTTCCAATGTGGCTGTATCATTTTACACGTTCACCCTCAATTCTGAGAGATCTGGTTTTTTGCCTCCTTGCCAACATTTGGTATTGCCACCGCTTTTTAATTTTAGTGGTTCTAATATGTATGTGGTGAAATTTCTTCGTGGTTTTAAATTGCATTTCCCTAGTAGCTAACAATGTTGAACGTCTTGTCACGTCTTTAGTTGCCGTCCATGTATTTTCTTGGTGAAATGTCTGTTTGTGGCTTTTGCTCATTGCCTAATTAGTTATTTATTTACAGTTGGGTTTAGAGAGTTATTCGTATGTCAAAGAAACCAAATCCAAATATCATCACACTGGGGGTTAGGGCTTCAACATATGAATTTGGGAGGCGGGGGACACAAATATTCAATCCATACGCAGGCGATGACCAAGGGCTAGTGGCTCCTCCCTCATTCCTTTATGACTTGATGGAACTTAGAACCCATCGACGAATCCATGGTAAGGCAAAGAACCTAACTGAAAACAATAATTTGATTTTTTTTTAAAAAAACCCATATGGGTGGTTCATCATGAATGGGTAAGAGTCAAGTTCGTTCTGCATGGAGGAATGGGAACTCAGTATGGAGACAACCTTGAGATGTAGAGAAAAAAAGATTACATATTTCTGTTTGGCAAGTCTGCACCTGTGAGACCCAAACCTGCTACATGTATTACAGAGACAAGAGGTCGTCTCCCTCGTCAGCCAGGCAGCAGGCACCATAAAAAGCTGATGACAGCTTCGTTGTCAGGTCTTGATTTCACGGACAGCAATATAGTCTTGGCACCAGCCACAAAACCAACACTTTTACTTCAATCAAAACCCTTGCAAAGGCACACCTGTGGCTTTTGGCAAAAGGTCTCTGGCCATCTCCCAACATCTGGAAAAGGTTTGGCAAGTCTTCAGGGAGAAAACACACCCCATGGATCAACTTCAGGCTATTCTGGATTCTGTCTTCATGCCTCGGAGTCAGAGAAAGTAGCAGGGTGGGGCCTTTGCTTGGGCACCAAGGCGGCTGCAAACCTCCCTCTTATCACCGCATCAGCAGAGCCTCCATGATCTTCCAAGTTTCCTGTGGCCCCAGGATAAGGCCCAGAAAACTAGGACACCACGTCGCAACCTAGACGCCTTTCAAAAGAAAATGAAAATGATTCTTAATTTTGCACTGAGATGGTTCGGTGTTTAATGAGCATTTCTATAGGACAAACCATCCCTCAAGTGACAGACCTTTCTTCAGAGCGATTTGCCTTGCTTTGCATTATACATTGTTGCAGATGTGGACTAGTAAACATCGGAGAGTGAAGAACTGGCTGTGATTTTGTGTGTTTGTGTGCACCTTTAGGAAATAAGGCAAAATTAACGCTCATTGTGTCTTCTGATGACCACAGGAATACTTAAATTATATTACATAAAGAGGGTGCCAAAAAATGTGTACAGATTTTAAGAAAGGGAAAAGCAATATTAAATGTAATACTCAATATACCAATAACAAAAGATGAATACAAGTCACGTTTGACTTCTGCAATTGCAAGAGGTGCTCAAAGTGGTTCCCATCAGCATCTAGACACTTCTGGTTACAGCAAACTAGTGCTTGAGCATAGATAACATCTCTTAAAATGGGTGTACATTTTTGGCCCCCCTGGTAGTATTAGCTTTAAACATTTTTCAGAGTGAGAAATGCTTTTAGTGTGTGTGTCTGGAGAAAGACTATAGCAGTTTCTGAGAGTAGATTTTTGCGGGGGAGATCCTTGAAGGGACAAGAGATTCTGGGGTAGAAAAATAGAGGTAGGAGTGGGGAAACTGATGGATTAGAAATTGCTTCTCTCACCATGTAGAATTCAAGTGTATCAGGAATCGAATACTCTACAAGATTAAGCATAGGATAGTATTTTATTGAGGGTCTAAAATTCAGTTGTCTTTCCCCAGTTCTTACACTTGTAACTCTCACAAAGATGAATACATAATGAATAGGGATAATTGTGTGCCAAAATATTTTTGGGAGTCGAGGAGTCAATATTATGTTTTTCTTTGAAAATACTCATCTCTGGAGAGGTAAATACTGTGTCTAAGATCTTGCATCCAGTCAGGGGCCATGCAGACTAGTGTTCTAGAAATTCCCAATGAAGTGTCCACCATGAAAAGCACACCATTCTACCGAGGCTTCCTTACTTATTCAACAAATATTTCTCAAGAACAGGTGACATGCTGGCTGCTGACCAAATGTACAAAGATGAATAGAACATGGAGCCTGCCCTCCACTGGGTCTTGGTTTAGTGGGAAAGGCAGACATGTAAACAGAGAGATGAGGGCCCTGTTAGAGGCAAGCATAGCATTTACCAACCTGGAGGTTCTGACATTTGCAGGAAGGGGTGGGGAGTCGGGAGGCATTCCAGAAGAGAAGAATTCATGCAAAGCAAGGGAGCAAGAAAGAACAAGAAAGTGTTAGGAATCCAGAAGTAGTTGAGCATGATTAGAGTGTGTGTGTGAGAGTGTGTGTGTGTGTGTGTGTGTGTGTGTGAGAGAGAGTGTGTGTGTGTGTGTGGTGTGTGTGTGTGAGTGTGTGGTTTGTGTGTGTGTGGTGTGTGTGTGTGTATGTGTGAGTGTGTGGGGGAGTGTGTGTGGTGTGTGGTGTGTGTGTATGTGTGGGGTGTGTGTGTGTGAGAGTGTGTGTGTGTGTGTGAGAGAGAGAGAGTGTGTGTGTGTGGTGTGGGTGTGAGAGAGTGTGTATGGTGTGTGTGAGAGTGTGTGGTGTGTGTCTGAGAGTGTGTGGTGTGTGTAGGTGTGTGTGTGTGTGGGAGTGTGTGTGGTGTGTTGGGGGACTCCCAGGAGGGGAGGCTAGAAGTGAGAAATGTAGTTCCCACCAACTGTGTGCTGCTGAGGTTAGTCATTATTCAACAAGCCCAAGTCAGATCAAGTCTGATGTGACAGAAACCTGAGGAGTCCGCTCTTCCATTATCATTACTGTTGTTGTTTAGGTTGTAGCTACAATTTTAAATTACTGACTAATCCTGAATAGGTAGCACATGCAGAGTGTTGAAAAATCAAATATGAAATGTGAAAAGCAAATCCGTGCCTTCCTCTGCTGGATTCTGCCCAGTCTCCAGCCTCTCACCACTCCACCTTCCCCACTTGTCTCCATTGCTTACATGTCCTAGAATTTCTTTAATCAAACACAAGCGTTTATGACTATGCTTTCTTATCTTCTTCCTTCCTTACACTAAAGACAGCATGAAGTACATACGACACTTGTTCTTTTCTCTGAATGATTTATTGTGTTGGATAGCTTCCTCTATCTAATACGTGGAAAGCTCCCTCAGTCTTCCAACTTCATAGCACCACTTTATATTTAACCAGACACCTGCTAATGAACTTTGAGATTGTTTCCAATCTTTGGGCATTAGAAACAATGCTGTCATGAATAACTTGTGCCCACTTTGTTTCGTACCTGAGCAGGTTTCTTTGTATGATAAATTCCCCAGAGGGGTTCGATGGGCCAAAGAGTAGATGTATGTGCAGATCTGAGAGGGATTGCTGCCAGAGGCTTGCGTTAATGATCAGGCATAGCTCATATAGAACCTTCTACTGATAGACTGGTCTCACAGTCATTTAGCCCACATGAATCCTGGGTAGACCGTTGATAGCACTGATGTCATTAAAAAGTACTTGCATTCAACTCCTCACTTCATAGTATTGATAATGGGAGCAAGCACGGGTAACACAAATAGTAATAAATTCTAGCACTTCTAGGTGTGTGACACAACGTTTGTAGGGCGTGTGGGCAAGATTTCTGAATCATCTGAAAGGTTTATCAAATGACGTGTCCCCCAGTGCCTTCCTAAGATTCTGGTTCTCCATCTCCCCTCGCTCCAACATATACACTCCCTTGGGGACTTACTCCCCCCGTCACTCTCCCACTCTGAGGGCTCACAGTGAGACACTGTTGTTGACAGGAGTGACAGAAACCTTACAGCAAAGGAAGGCCAGTTCTTCAAAGTAAAAAAAAAAAAAGCTTTATGAAAAAATACCACAATGCCTTCATTTTTCTCCTTTTGCAAGGAGCTGGAGCAAACGCTGTCATGAGCCTACACTGGTCCGCAGAATGGAATTTGGGGACCCTGCTCTCCCCTTTTCCCACCTTTCAGCTCAAGGAAATTCTACAGAGAACTCCCCAAACTTGAACCTTTCCTCCTGTGTTTTGTGTCACCCTTTCAACAACGTCAAAGCCTTTTCCACTCTTATATCCTCGTCTTCTCCTGTCTCCTTAGTGTTCTTTCTTCTCCATCTGGCTTTCAAATCTGATTTGTGCAAAGAATAATATCCACTTCCTTCATGAAGACTTCTCTATTCTGTTCCACAATTACAGACTCACCCCCTTCTCCACGTAGCATCTCACATGTGTGTTAGTCCTACCGTCAGATCTAAATGGTACGTTTTTCCAGGTCACGCACAGGCCATGTCTAAAACTTCAGTTACACTGCACACAATTAGCACAGGAAGGCATAATGGCAGATACACATTCTTTCATTTAGCCATCAAACATACTGCATGTTGACTGTATTCTCGGCCACATGCCAGGGACTGGGGATACAAAACTGATCACGAGACAATCCTTGCCCATGAGGACATCGGAGTCTAATTTGGGTCTCCAATCTGTAAAGAGATCATTAAAATAAAATACGATGTGTTATAGTTTGTGATAGTTGATAAATTCAGCAAATCATCCATCAGAAGAAATTAGAAAAGTTCATTTCCTATTTCCCCTTTCACACATCTTCGTTCTGGATAAAACTCAATGGTTGGTAAAAATAGATGAAAAGTGGGTAGAGCTAGTCTCCTAAGATATCATGGGCTCCTGAGAAATTGTGGAGCCCAAACCAAATGGAATCCATTTCCTCCCGTCTCTTTGATGAAGGAGAAAGAGAAGGAGAAGGAGAAGAAGAGGAAAGCCAAGTCTGTAAGAAACTGTAGCGATTTTGCAAAGTTGTCAAGGGTCCCAGAGACACACAAGGTCATATAAGTAGATAAAAAGGCGAGACCAAGGAGGGGAGAAAGCTGGCGCAGAATAGAACAATGGTCTCGTAGACACTCAGGCATGTGGCGTAAGAGGGACTGAAGAGAGGCCCAGAGGATTTGAGGAGGGCTTAAATCTCAGAGCATCTGGATATGGGAGTCAGGGGGGCATCAGGGTTTAAGTTCAAGGCAAAGGAAAAGAAAGCAGACTGACAACCTGCCTTCCTCTTCGATCTCTGCCTTGGCTAGAGTAGCCATGGCTTTGGGCCTGTTCATCAGCAGTCTCAAGTGGGAAACCATGATAAAGCTGGTAACGCTAATGAGTCTGATCTAAAATGTGGGGACACGGCCCATCCTTTAGTCACTCGGCGAGACATTTCCTTAAAAGAGCTGGCACAGAGGGCCTCTCAGACCCCAGTGGACAGCTCCTCTTCGTTCGTGCCCTCCAAAGCCCTTGCTGCTGAACCTTGGGCTTGGATTATGTCTGTGAAAACCTGGGTTTTTGCTGGAGGTTTGTCTCTAACTGGCGTGTAGTCCTGGGCAAGCCCTTTGAGGTGTCTCGTTGGAAAAATCAGGATTGGGCTAGATGTCCTTTAGGGTCTTCTCCAGCTTTGAAGTGCTAGGAGTTCAGTAGTCTCAGACTGGAAAATTGGCTCCTCCTAGAGGTGAAATGAGAAACATGACCTCAAAGGACAAACATGTGTGGGGATACTTCTGCCCCTTTGGGAGGGGCAGTTACTTTTTTTCATTCTTATTTATGAAGCCAACATAAATGATTGCCTCTGCTGGTCTACAGTTTTGGAAAACTTTTTACTACACCTTCCTAGTTTTTAAAGCCCATTTTTCATTTGGTCACACAGATGCCCAGGCTATTACAGTTTGCAAATACTGGGACGTTCAGAAAGTCTCCCAAGTCATGTAGCTAGATAGTGGTCAAGCTCGGATGATAGCCCAGTCCTCCTCTTCCCCAGCATGGTAGGCACAGACTCCCCTGTTCGTACACGCAGACCCAGAGAAAAGCCCCAACACTGAAAAATCTACCTCCCTACGCAGAGGGCAGGGAAAGACCTAAAAGAGTCTGGTCTCTGATCTGATAATTAATGGAGCTTATTAAGGGAAACTTACATCTGAGGTGTGTCTTGGGTGGCTGCAAAACAATGCATCCCTGTGCAGCTTGGCAGGAGCCAAAGAATCATGTAGGGTAAAGGGGCAGGGGGATAGTGACTGTACTAGTCTTTGAATGCTACCAGGTATGTAAATGATGTGCTTGACCAGGTCAGGACAGCGGCCTGTTCCAGGAACCCGCAAGTAGCAGGGGGCAGGGTAGGGGTGCTGACTTATGTCAGAGGGAACGTCAGTTACCCTCAGTCTCTAAGGGGGGTTTGCAGAAAGCAGCCTCCTTCAGCTTGCGGGACAGAGTGGTCTTTTCGTGGAACAGTCTTTCCTGTACACCCCCACCCCCAGGCCTAATGCTGTTCCTCAAATTAAGTGCTAAACTTACATTTAGCACCATGCTCTAAGTTGTGAAAGATACTGTCCTCAAGGAACTTCTATTCCAATTGCTGATACTGGCCTGAAAACAAACCTTAAAAATGCCTCCACCACCATGGCCTGGAGTAGAATTGGAGAGTCCTACAAGATGAAGAAAATAACCTTCACTTTCCTTAATGTTGAACCTCTGCAGAAACCAGTTGGGACAAATTGGACAAAGAGCCGCTATAAAGCCAAAAATAGAGGTGAGTAGGAGAGAGGGTCCTCGTTCTCTTGGAGGATGAAATAATAGAGCTGTTATTGTTCCCTTTCAAATAACGTGGCTTTTTCCAAATCCAACGTGCAGTTCACAAGTAGGTATTTTTTTCCTCTGAGGGGGGCAGAAGGAGGCAAACCTGGATTCCAGAAGATTTGAGATCATTCTCAGTTAACCAGGAGGAGAGGGTGTGCACATGATTTGCATAGAGCAACGTTTCTAGGTCCGCCTGGGGTGTGGGACACATCTGTAATTCATGGTCAGGTTGTTAACTAAAACTAAACACCCTTTCACTTAGTTCAAAGCACTCCTTTACCAGAGGTTTGGCTGTAGAAACCTTGTGGGACCAGCTACTGCCACTTCTTGTTAGGTTCATGCTTTTCTAATTAGTCCGTGGTTAGACTCTTCAATGATTAACTGCTAATGACAATGCTTTCCCTTTCATTTATTTCACAGTAGCAACATGTTTGGGGTTTTTGTTTTTTGTTTTCTTCTCCTAATGTCTCTGTTGAACAAACAGCATTTCAACAAGAAATAAAATACTTTAAGAAGAGATGCCACTACAAACTAACACATCCACTGTTTTTAGTTTTTCAAGTTTCTTTCCCTAGTTCTTACGTACATGCATGTGTGTTTTTACCTAAATACAACCATTCTGTTGCTAGAGTTATGTAATCTGATTTTTAAAAAATTTTACACTAGAAACATTTTTCATGCGTCCATAGACCATGTGATATTATTTTATGGCTGCATAATATGTCACAGAATAATGTTCCTTTTTTATTTTTATTTTTATTTTTTTTATTGTTAGTTTCAGGTGTACAGAACAATGCAATAGTTACCCTTTTCACCCTCACCAGGTAACAACCCCCCTCCCCCCATCTATTGCCCTCCCACCCCCGATATCATGCTTATCTATTACAATTCCATTGAATCCGTTCCCGCACTCTACTCCATGTCCCGAGGTTATATGTATATATAATTATAGTTGACATACAGTATTATTCAACATCAGTTTCAGAAATACAATGCAGTGGTGAGGCCTCTACATCGACTATGAAGTGGACTCCCCAAAAGGACATGGGTCCATCTGGCCCCCTAAGAAATACTTACAACATTATTGATTATATTCCTCAGACTGTCTTTTTCTATCCCTGCGGCCATATTACAATTACCCATTTGTAATCTCATCCCTTCCCCTTCTCCTTCATCCCCACCCCCTCCCGACTAGCAACCCTCAGTTCTTCCTCTGTGTCTCTGAGACTATCTCCATCCACTTCTCCCATCCATTCAGTTTAATGTTCCAGTTTTTGAGTGAGCCATTTCTCTGTTCTTGGCCACTGAAGTTGTAGTCAACCTCTCACTATTGTGCAGTTCATCAATTTAGAGGCAATTATTACAGAGACATAAAAATGTCTTTGAGGCGATTGTCTTTTGGAAGATGATGTAAACAAACAGCTCCAGTGACACTGAATCTACCAGATAAAAAGATGGTGCCCAGACTCTGAAAGGTCATGGTTGGCAGATAATAATTCTTCCCATGGCGGGATGGACATATCACCAATAGTTTGTAACTAAGATAACACTGGCATTCGTTTCCATGATTAATGACCAAACCATCAGAGCTACATGGTGCCAGTTCTAGCTTCCTCTATTCTGTCCCCTACTGGCAGAGCCGCATCAATGGGGACAACGTTGCCAGTACTTTTGGCATTAGACTACTAATGAGTGCCCCTTAATTTGGCTTCTAAGCATCAGTGCCTGAGACCAAGAGGATCGTCCTGTTTTCTGGGCAGAGGGAGGGTCTCCTGTTGTCCTTAGGCTGGCAGGTGGGGAGGGTGTGGCTGTAATAGGTGGGGACTGGCATATATTTAGCAGGTGGGTGTGGGGGGTATATTTAGTGGTGTATATATAGCAGCCGAGGGGGCGGGCTCTGTAGTGAGTGGCAAGCTGGCCCTTCCCGTGTCCTCCGACAGGAATGAAGCGAGTCCATGAAGAAGCATTTCACACCTTGCGAGAGAGAAAGGAGTTGTGGGTGGGGGGTGGGGTGGCAGGTGTCCCAAGAGCAGGACAGAGAAGGCTTCGAAGAAGGCGAGGGAGGCGGGAGTCGGGTTGAGCTCCCGCTGCCGGAGAGTTAGGAGGCCCGGCTGAAGGACGGGCCAGGGAGAGGACGCGTGGGACAAGCGGTGCGCGCGGCTGGCCGGCCTGCAGGGTCTCTTCCCTAGAGCGGCGGGGACCCGACTTGGACACTGGGCGGCGCGGGGCGGG
>NW_017731438.1:2108990-2182426 GCF_001890085.2 Hipposideros armiger
CGGGGCTGGAGGGGTGGCGGGGAGGCGGGCCGTGCGCCTCCGCAGCCTCCAAGCCCGGGCGCTGTCCGCTGGGTGCGTCCGCTGCCCGAGCCCCCGCGCTGTCCCCTGCGCACGTCCTGCGCTTCCCAGTGCCGCCATGCTCCTGCTGCTGGGGTTGTGCTTGGGGCTGCCCCTCTGCGCGGTGTCGCTGGAAGAGGCGAAGAGCTGGGGTGACACTTCGGAGCGAGTAAGTGGAGATCTGGGGGGAAACCAGGGAGGGCCCCTGTCTGTTCCCGTCGTCTCCTTCGGGCGCGTGGCTGCCGGGCAGGTGCTTGACCTGGAGGCGAGGAGGAGAGGGACCACCCCCATTTCCTGTCACATCGTCCCCCCTTCTCCTCTCCGTCCCCCAGCCCTCTGCAGGGGAACTCCCCCATCTATTGGTCACTCGTGGCGAGTGTCTGGATGGTGATATTTCCTGCAGAACTGTATCTGGGACTTCAGAGTCCTGCAGAACCTAACCTCCTTGGCCTCCGTTATCCGCGCGGATTACTGCTCGTTTTTTGTTGTTCATTTGTGAGCCAGAGCCCTAAGCTAATTACAAGGATCTTTAAGTCGGCTGTCCTGGGCAGCGCGTTCTTACTGTTGTTCCTGGCTGTCCAGAGAGAAAGCACCATCTAGGGAAAGTCCCCAACTGTTGGAAACCTCAGCTTTTCCCATCGGAAAACAGGGAGAACACGACTCTCCACCAGGTTCTTATCCCTGGTTTAGCAGTTTAAAGGTGGCCGGATGGTGGGCAGACGGCCAAGAACCAAAGGGTCACACTTTTCCTAGTTAATATTGCGTCCATCTGCCAGGATTTGTGTTTTAAATGGCTCAACCTCAAAGGTGGATAAAGCCTGCAAACATGAAATCTCCACATAGTGTGTGATGAACAGAAAGGCTTTATGAAAAACAGGAACATGCGTGTAAAGACCTTGGAGGAAGAAGTGGCTCTCTCTCAAGTAGTGCATCGCTACACCTCCTGGTGCAGTTTGTACACACCTCATTTAAATTATATTCAAAGTGTTTAGCCGAAAGCATGTTTTCACGTGATGGGAGGAAGAGATGAGTAGGCACACTTTTCCCCGTCCAGCACCTTGGTTTGTTGGCAGAGCCAGTCTGGAAGACAGAATCTGCCTGAGCATCAGATGGTTTCCCTCATGTTGACTCTGCCTCACAGCTGTGCTTTCTGCAACATGGAAGGAATGGTCGGTCATTCTCTCGTAGCGTGTCAGGAGGCATAACCCATAAAAATTCCAGGAGGCTGTGCGGTGGAGAGGGGAAGGTGCTGGCGGGGATCGAGAGAGAAAGGCTGGCCTTAGCCATTTCAAGTGGTGTGGCCTGGGCACGCTGTTTTGGCTTGCTCCTTCTTTTCCTGTTGATCCCAGCAGGGAGTCCGTCTCCTTGTGGGCATATTTGTAAGGATTCAGCCGCTAGTGTGTGGCAAGGACCCTGGTATACAGTGGGCACTCAGTAAATGGTAGTTTTAGTAAATGGGCTTGGTGCCAGGCTGCCTGGGTCTGATTTCTGATTCTGTCACTTAACAGTTCTGTGACTCTGGGCGGGTACCTTGGGGCCTCAATGTCCAGTTCTGTAAAACGTGGACAATAACGGGGTGATGAGGATTGAACAGTTAATATACCTAAAGTGCTCGGAACAGTGTCAGCACTTCATGTTGGCTCTGACTGGTAGGCTGGGGCAGCTGAAGTGCTGAGGGAAGGAATTTAGGGTAAAGATCTTAAAACGTTTTGGAGGGGGATGTGGAGGAAGGAGCATGTGGGAAGAACTGAAACAAAGAGTCTGTTTATGAACTAGGAAGAAGGATTGAAGTTTTAACATCTGCAAGTCCAAGTAGGCTAAACCCACCATAGAATAACATGGGTTTGGCCCCTGGTAGTGATTTCATGCTGTCTTCTACCCATGGCCCTATTTATCTTGAAACTGACTAAATCAGAAAAAAACTCCAAGATAGAGAGTTCTGTGAAAATTTGCAATTTTACCTTTTATCTCCACTCTATTACAATTTTTAAAAACGTACTCATTTATTTATTTAGTGTGATGTAGGATTTAAGAGCACAGGCTCCAGAACCAGACTTTCTGGGTTCAAATCCTGGCTCTGCACTTCCTGGAGAGTTACTGAATGTCTGCGAGCCTCTGTTTTCCTCATCTGTAGAATGTGGATGATCTGACTTAAAAGGATTTTGACAATTAAGCGAATCAATGTACTTAAAACTGAGGGCAGTACCTGGAAATGTAGTGCTCTAATCTCAAAATGATGGTCTTCAAAATGATATGTAAACTCAGGTTTTCTTATGTAACTGAATATGCCTATTAATTTGCATTGCAATTTTCACAGATGTTATCTTATTTGTCATTTACCTTTAATTGGAGGTATTTCTAATAACACCTTAGACTCCAGTTTCTTTCTCACTCCCCCACCTCATGTGTAACCAAAATTACCCATAGCAGGATTACTACAAGCCATGTTTTTCAAACTTTGGTGTCAAAAATGACACTCGGGGAGCTCATTAAACATTCAGATTTCTGACCTCCACTCCCATCAACTTAGATCCATTTGGTTTACATGGGGCCCAGATGGTTCCGATTCGGGTGATCTGTGGTCCCCTGTTAGAATAATACTGCTTTAAAAACATCTTTCAGGAAATTACTATTAAAAAGGAAGTCTCTTGTATAAAATCAGACTGCCACAAATTTATCTGTTCTGTAAGTTTCAAGTTGATGGTTTCTTTAAATAAGAATAGTGCCATATTCTTCTTATAAAAGCAGTTCTTAATTTACAAAATAATAATAATAATCATCAGTTATTGAGGGTCCATAATGTCCTAGAGAGTTTGCTAGGAGCGCTGTGTAAAAATAATAAGAAGCAATCAAGTGTTTGGTTAAGAGTACTCCAAGTGGAGCCAGACTGCCTGGGTTCCAATCTGGGTCCCACCACTAACTGGCTGTGTGTGTTTGGGCAAGAAGCTTAACCTCTCTGGGTTGCAATTTAATCATCTGCAAGATAGAGTTGTTAATAGTTCCTACCTCATAGGCAGGAGTAGGTCTGGGTTTTGGGAAGGGAGTAAAATTTACACAGTTTGCAGGGCCCTCATGAAGATAAAGAATATCAAATTATGATTACCCAACTTGATGCTAATGTGAACATTTATTTAGGATGATAAGCAAATCACAACAAGCAAATACATTTGACAAGCTGACAAACACTAAAGTAACACCCATTGACAAGGGATTGTAATGTGAGGGCTCCTGAAGCTTATTACATTTTATTAGCTTCTAAATGATAATAGAATATGAAATAGAAAATAGTAAGCCACTTCTGCTCTGACTGTTGTGAGGATTAAATGGGTTAATTTAGGCAAAGTACTTGCCTATAGTAATATTCGCTATTGATAGTACTTATATGTACAGCCTGGTTAAATCTCCGATGACCACTGCAAGGACAGTCTCAGCGTTCTCGCTTTACCCACGAGAAGCATGGAGGTCCACCCAGAGGTGTGACGTCCCCGAGCTCCTGTGTGCCCAGGCTGGAGTGGAACACAAGTGTGCTGATGACAAAGGCAGCTCTCAGTGTCTCCTCCAAAGACCAAGCCACTTTCTTATTTACAATCAAAAGTAGTCTGTTTCAGTGTGATTTTTATTTGTAGCTCCTGGTATGTAGACAGTGTTTGATATATGCTTGTGGTACCACATTGATGGGGGTGATGCATTTCTAATTCCCCAAATAGAGGATTTCTGGAGTTTTAATTTGTTAGGATCTCTCTCCCAGAACCAAACCTTGGCATTGGGGATAACAGAAAACCAAGACAACTGTGGGTTTTTTGTTCTTGTTTTTTTTAACTTTTGAAAAGTAAAGTAAATAAAAGATTTTGTGAGCTCCAGACCATTCAGTAACGTCTTCTTTTTATGGGCATGGGTGGAATTGTTGAAATGGAGGGGTAGAGCTGAATGGGGAAGGAGATTCCCTGTTGTGGGGAGAGAGTCCAGAGATGTCCTCATTCCTAAACCAGCCCTATCTTGTTTCTTTGAGGGGGGTGGGGGGAAGGAAGGGTGGGGGTGTCCTGAGAATCAGGTGAGGAGTTGTATGTGGCTTGGTGTTCCTAGCTCACACCGTTCCGAAAATCTAGATGCTCGAACTTAAAGCACGCTTGCCTACGATGCTGTCAGACTTCCAGTGGGAAGTCCCAGCATGCTTTCTGTATCTCAGGAACAGCAGCGTCTATTTAGGAAGATGGGGTTATAGGATGGAGCCCTGAGCTTTCTGGGGAAGGGCAGAGGGTTCTGAACCTCTTGATTATTGTCCCACAAGCAAGGTCCATGTCCCTTGTTTTTCACAGTTAAAAGAAACAGAGACTTGCCTACAGGTAGTTGGTTTTTTGTTTTGTTTTGTTTTTTAAAGTTGCCTGGAAATTGTTTGGAATTTTAGCCCCAGAATGAAATTTCTTCTTCCATTACTGAGTTATAGGCACCCCAAATTGCAAATGGTTAATAGTTGAACAACCTGCAGGAACATCGCTCTGAAGGAAGAGAACTTGTGCGGGTGGTACAGAATTACCCAAACGGGCATCTTCCCAGACTAAGCTGTGCTCAGCCTCGGTGATCGATGGTGTCCCAGTGCCTTTCCAACCTGTGGCTTTTGGTTTTGCTTCAGATCCTATAAGAGATCTCTGAGACAGTGGGCTCCTGAGTTCCTGGGTCTTGGTTTCAGGATTTCAGAATGCACTCAGAAGTTGGAGCCAGCTGGGAGATGATGTCCTAGTCCAGAGTCCTGTAGTCCCCAACATCAGTCACTTGATGGTGTGTGGCTGAGGCTGGCCTAAGTGTAGCATCGCTTGGCTCTGTTATGGGACCTAGAGTCACAGGCCCAGTGACAGAGCTCAAAAGGAAGGTAGAAGGCAGGAATCCTACCTTGATGTCTCTCTGTCACTCCACCTGGGTCATGAAAGCATTAACACCAAAAGGCAACACATGTGGCCTACGTATTCACAGTCCCTTTCACCACAGGTATAATTAGGCTTTCCTGCTCTCCTGTCTTCCCAGGCTCTTTCCCATTTTGGGACTTTTTGGAGTGCTTTCAGGGTGTTTCTCCTCTCTTCTAATCGTGATCCAACACTGTGATAGACCCTGGGGAAAAATACAATCTCTATCATCCAAATTATGTCATTTAAGCAGTGCCTGTTGGTATCGATGTATAGTTAGACTAACTGATGATGGGGTAGCTGGGGGAGATTGTAAACCCCTCAGGCCTGATAGTGTTCTTGCTATATCACTTGTGCAAAGGACATCTTCAGCCACCCTTTACCTCGTGGTAGTGAACAGCCGCCATCACCTACACAGCCACCTTCTCTCTCGGGCCCCTGACCAACAACGAGGGCTGTCCCATGCTCCACGTGTGGGTCTCTAGCCCACAGCTGGAGTCATGGGTGCAGCAGCTGTTGGGAGTCAGTCCCCAGGACCCTAGAGGAACCCCCACTCCCAAACAAAATTCTAGTCACACCATCACAAAGCCTGTCATGGTTATTAAAGAACATGGTGCAGTCTTCTTTTTTTTCCATTGCCTTTGTAACTCATAAAAATTACTTTGCCTAGTCAATTTTCATAGGTATATTAGTTTCTTTTAAGTTAGATAGTATGGTCCTTGATGGCAAAGATATTGACTTATATTTCTCAATCAGTGGTGTGGCATCTTCTGGACATCTTCTGTTCTGATGCTGGAAGAAATAAGCTCAGCCCAGGAAGAGCAAAGGATCCTATTTGTGCTGTCTCTTAAGTCTCTGATGTGGGGCCCCGAGCAGCTTGGTGGAGGCTCTAAGATTACTATTCATGGTAGTCCTCGATATGAAGCTGGAGTTGGTTACTTATCGGTCCTTAACCCTCGCTCCCAGATTCTTAAAAGGCAACGGGAGAACACTCAAACAATTAATGGGATCAGGAATGCCTAACTAAAAACAATGATGATGACATTGGTGTCATTTCCATTTCAATCTTAGCTGGCACCAGGAGTCTGTGTATACTGGGGAAGTTTTGATTCTGGTTCAATCTGAGTTGAAACTTGGACTGAAGTGTAGCCATAGAGATCCCCTGAGAGGTCAGACAGCCATCTCAAAAATGAAAAAACCAACTTCTCTTGTTCTTCTTGAAGCTTGTTTATTTTCTTGGAAAACCTATTTTATGAAGGCAGAAACTTCAAAGAAAATACTTCAGCCAAAGAACATAATACCTGAGAGGGGCTGGGCTTTTCTTCTGATCATAGTTATGTGAAGTGGTCCCCAGCCAATTTCACAATTTTAGGAAAGGGAAAGCCTGAGATAAATCTGCTGAACGGGTAAAGACCTTGCCCAGCATGCTTACTGTGGCTTTCCTTGAACAATCTCATACATCCTACCTCATTTTAGAAACGGAAACCAGTATCCTCCTAGTACTTGTTTAGTTCTTATTTGGAGTCAGGGCAGATGTCAACCTAGATCCGATATTATTTCTTTCTAGTTCATGTTCTATAGAATAGCCTTTATTATGATTTATAATGGTAATTTACAAGTGTGTGTGTGTGTGTGTGTGTGTGTGTGTACATATATGTGTGTGTGTGCATTTTTTCTTTTCCTGGGAGGGATCAGGGAGAGGATAGGGATTAAAACATTTTCCATTATACTTTTAGTTTACAAATGGGAATACTTTATTGTTTTTTCTATTACAGGAAGCAGTGATTGCTAATTTGTCAAAAACTGAAGCAGTACAGAAAAGTTTAAAGAAGAAGAATTAAACCATCCAAAGTTAATAGCCATTAGCATGTTGATGCACATTCTACACATACAAACACTTATGCTTACAAAAACAAGGTCCTGTTAGATATGGTGTTTTTTTACCTGAGTTAATCACTTAAACACGTGTTATTAATATATCAGTCAGGATAGGCTGGGCTATACTGTTGTCACAACCCCCAAAGCTCAATGTCTCCAATGACAAACGTCTAGTTCTTGCTTATACGACTTGTCCATCTTGGGTTGGCAGTGGTACAGGAATGTACTTTGTGGTCACTCGGGGACCTGGGCTTCATGGAGTAGCTGCCACCTCCAATGTTGCTAATTACTATGCCATAGAAAAAAAGCATTTGTGCAGGATCACACATCAGTAATTAAATACTTGGACCAGGAGTGACAACTGTTTCTTACATTCATAGCTTATTGGCCAGAACCTGTCACATGACCCTGCCTTCCCGCAAGGGGTCAAGAAATGCAATACTTCTGGCAGAAAGCTAGAGAAGTATTCAGTGAACGGCACCCAAGTGCAGTTAAATGAACATTTACTGAAGTCAATAAATATAAAGCCATGTCATTATTTTTAATAGCTATATTTTAATTAATCTGTGTATCACAATATATTTAACCAAACCACTTTTTAAGGCTATTTTAGACTATTTCCAATTATTACCAATTGTTTTTAAAGTTGCAAAGAGTTTTCTTGTACATTTTTTTTCTTCTGCTGATTCTTTTCCCCCTTATAATACTTTTCTGTAAGGAGAATTTCTAAATTAAAAGACATGCATACTGTGAGAATGTAAAATGTTACAGCCACTAGGAAAAGTTTGGCAATTTCTTAAAAGTTAAACTGAAATTTACCGTATGACCCAGGAGTTCCACTCCTAGGTATCCTGAAGGAAATAAAAACATATGCCCAACACAGTTTAGCACGTGAATGTTTATGCAAGTTCCACATAACAGCCAAATAATAGGCCCAAAGTAGAAACAGTCTAAATGTCTACCAGCTGATGAACCAAATGTGGTTCATCCATACAGTGGAGTACTATTGAGACACAAAAAGGAATGAAGTACTGATACATGCTACAACATGAATGAACCTTGAAAAGACTATACTACATGAAAAAAGCCAGTTATGAAAGACCACATATTTTATGATTTTATGTATATGAAATGTCCAGAATGAGAAAATCCATAGAGACAAAGTAGTTTAGTGGTTGCCGAGGGCCAGGGGAAAGGCAGGAGTTTGGAGGTGGCAGTTAAGGGGTGCAGGGTTTCTTTTGGGTAACAAAAATGTTCTAAATCGATCTTGATGATGGTTACACCATTCCATGAATATACTAAAAAAACATTGGATTGTATACTTCAAATGAATGCATTTTATTGTTTGTAAATTATACCTCAAAAAGCTGTTAAAAAAAGATGCATCAAATCTGGGCACATTTTTCAAGTTTTGGATCGATGTTGTCAAATTATCCTTCAGGAAGAACGATTTATTACTTTTTGCAGTAGTAGTTAATGCTTCTGTTATTTATACAGTGATTTTCATGAGTAATGTTCAATAGCTGGCTAGGAGTTTTTCATGAATCCAGAGTAGCTGGTTAATTAATATCATTTTTGAAAATGAGGATTTATATTACCTTCCCACGCCCCTCCTCTGCATGTGGGAAAACACAGCAAATTATCCAGAAAAAACACAATAAGACAATTTAAGATAAGTTCAGTTTTGCTTTCAGAGTGTCCTGGAGTTTTGAGTTGAATAACTGAGCCCATCAGAGTAAAGCTGAACACGTTCTCTCATTGTAATGAACACAATAACAAAGAGCTTATTTTCAAGTCCGAGATAAAATGAAACACAATACCGATACTCTCATGTACTCTCAGTCCTTGTCATTTTATCCAGACCCCTGGAACAGATTTAGGGACACTCAGGTAGTGTGATGACGTGGATTAAGCAGTCAACCAGATGTGAGAGGGGTGAATCCACATATGGCCTAGAAGCTCCTTGATGAAAGGTCAAAGCTGCTTTTCAGGAAGGATAGTCCTTTTTTGTGACTTTGAAGTGACTTTTGACCCCTTCATGTAACTCCTTTTAGAATGACCTTGCAGTCACATTTCATGACTCTTCTCTTTTTATAGGTTGGACTCAGGGTCCCGAGGCAAGTCCGGCTGCTGCAAAGGCTGGTATGTATATTCAGGGTGCATCTTAATGTCTGCTCTCTCGTGAGTCTGTGTATTTTGAACCAGGAACTAGCTTTGTGTGCAGCGCCTCCAAAGCCTATAAAGTTACTTCTAGAAGGATTCTAACATCACACAGCATACATAGCTTTCGTAAGGCTTTCTTTTAGTGGCTTTTACTTTCTGGAAAGAGACCTGATTGTTTTCAGTAGGCCTATAAGGACAAAGTACGGGAGTTTTAAAGGCCTTCTTAAAAAAGAAAACCAACACCTAAATTCCCCTTGACTTTTTTTTTATGACATTCTTACACAAGAAATAAAGGCTTCCTTGTGAAGTAAACAACTAAAGCAAGAAAAGAATTCACATTTACAAATTAAAGCTTTATGCCATGCTAGTTGGGCAAGGCTCTCAAGGCCTGTTGGAGGCTATCAGGTGGGAACTCGGGCATTCATTCAACAAGTATTTTTTCTGAATGCTTCCTGTCTACCCTGCACTGTTCCAAGCACTGGGAATATAGCAAGGGACAAAACAGGCCACAGATGCTGTCCTTCCTAGAGCTGGAATGTTAAAGGGGCAGAGATAAGCAAAGTAAATAATACATTGTAAGCATATTAGTGACGGAGAAGACAACGAGTGCCACTGAGAAAAATAAAACGGCAGAGGAACATGGGGGGACCTTACATACATTAGTGTCTATGGGATTCCTCCCACCTTCCCTCCCTCCCTCCATAGTTTCATCCCTTCCTCCTTCTCTCCCTCAATCCCTCCCTTATCTATGAGATTTCTGAGCACTGCTTTCAAACAGTGGGATCCTATAATGACAGCTACTGTTTACTGAGGCATTTTACAGATGAGAAAACTGAGGTTCATTCAGCGAGACTGAGGAACTTGCTCTAAACTACAGGGTTGGTAAGAGGTGGTAGAAGTTAAAGTCCCAATAGTCTGGCCCCTGAATCTTGTGCTCTTAGCTAATATACCAAACTGCTTCTCAATGATATGTATTTTTCTATTGTTATTTTCACTCACCTGGCCTAGCTCTACCGGCCCATTCTTTAAGATGGCGAGAAATGCTCCAAGTTGTTGGCACACCATAATTTGTTAAGCATTCTATTATTGATGAGCTTTCAATTGTTTTCCAGGGCTTTTTTCCCCCCTATAAACACCACTGCAAAAAACTTTTTGTTCAGTCTACCATGTGGGTGCTTTTAATATAATGGCCTAGATTTTTAGTAGAAGGATTGCTGGATCAAAGTGCATATATGTTTTAAATTTTGATAGGTGTTATCAGATTACTTTTTGAATACTGTTCTGCTTACTACTGTCTGTATTAATTCCATTTCTATCCACAGTGATGAATATGCACATTTCTGCCAGCAGTAGATATAATTACTCTTTTTTGACTTGCCAGTCTCTTAGATATAAAGTGATATTTCATTGTTCCTTTAACTTGCATTACCCTAACTACTTATGAGTTTGTACCTTTTTTAGGCTGTTCAGAGTAGTTCTATGAACTGATTTTTTTTTTCAGGTCTTGCACCCATTTTTATAATGTGTTTTTTATCCCGTAATTGTCAGTATGTTGAATAACCTTGTATGTTGTAGACACTCTGTATTTTCCGCAGAGTTCTCATTAAAATCTGTCATTTGTCTATTAATGTTGTTTATGGAATATTTGCCGTATGAAAAATTTTAAGTTCCTGAGCAGTAAGTTTGTCTTTTTTTTTTCTTTAAAGATTTTATTGGGGAATTGGGGGAGAGGAACAGTGTTGGGGAATTGGGGAAGGGGAAATAGCCAGGTTGTTGTCCTTCATTCTTAGTTGTGGAGGGCACAGCTAGCTCAGCTCCAAGTCCAGTCGTGCCGCTCAGCTCAAGGTGCTTTGCTCAATTAGTTGTGGATGGGCCTAGCCCATCGTCTCAAACAGGCAACCTTGTTGTTAGGAGCACATGCTTTCACCAGCTGAGCCATCCTGCCACCTGTTGGCAGCTCAGTGGCAGCTCAGCTCAGGCGCAGCTCACAGGCCCATGTGGGAATCAAACAGGCGACCGTGTTGCTCAGAGCTCGCACTCTTGAGCAAGTTCTTAACCAACTGAGCCACTCGGCTGGCCCAAGTTTGTCTTTTCTTTATAGCTTCGAGTTTTCATTCTTGGTTACATAGATTTGCTTGAGCCTTTCGCTTAGACTGTCTATGTCACCTCTCAGATGATCTGAGAGCACTCTGGGAATTTTAAGTTTTACTGTTACATGTATTATACTTTTCTAACATGAGCGTTGCCCATTCAACCGATACCCGAATGTGGTCTTTCCAGCAGTACACATGCTGCCCCTTTAGTGACTCCACATCACCTGCAGAAATAACTCCAAGGACATAACAAGGCCCTGCGTGACCCGGCTCCTGCCTGGCTCTGTAGCCTCAGTTTACCCTACAAGTCTCCTTGTATTTTAGATCCTAGCCGTACCACACTGATCTGAATGTTCTGTTCCCTGATGAATAGAATGTGGGTGACAACAACTGGTACTCTCTCATTGCCACCAATCCTGGACCACAGGGATTTGCTTGGTTTCATTCTGAATTAATTAGTTACGCTTTTCATGAAGTATCCTTGGTATCACATACACACACACATAAAACATTAATAGTTTGAAAGCCAGGGGTGTCTTTGTGTCGGTGCTTAGCAGATATAGGCCTGGTTCTCCTATGACAGTTCGCTGTCATCATTTAACCTCCCAATGTAAACGGCCATGTCTGGCATCTCCTTCATAGCAGTTATTCTAAAATTTGTGGGCTGCATTTGTTTTAAGCAAATGTTGTAAGATACGTAGACGCGGAAATGATCGTTGTGAAGGAAGACGCTTATACTCACAGATGTGTGGGAACAGGAGGCATGCCACACAAGACCACATGGGAAGCACAGAGCCAGTCAGGAGGCAGAACGGACAGAGGGACAGCATGGCCCAGAGCCTTTATTATTTATTTATTTATTTATTTATTTATTTATTTATTTTTGCAGTAAAGAATTGGTGAGTAAGCTTAGGATTAGATAGTTTGAATAATTTTGGCAGGTTCTGGGCTACAGTGGCAGTCCCTCGTTGTCCAGTGTGGCCCTGGGATGACTCAGGGCAGGGGGAATATTGATTTGGTGTGTGAGAGTTTGATAAAGGAGGTGGTCAGGGATGTGGGCTGTGTGCTGGTTCCGTATAGATCAAAGGTATACTCACAGGAGAGTTGTTTATCTCTAGGAATTAGAGAGAGCAAATGCCAGGGCATTAGGAATATATAGGGAATAAGAAAGTATATGCAGTACAGCAGGTAGCATGGTGCTGGTGCCGTTACCTCATGGAGGGTTAGTTATATACGAGGTCAGACAATTAAGTTCGCAAACTCATCCTAGGGAAAGTGCCAGATACCTCATTGTTGAATGTCACTGTGGTCACCTGCGAAGTACTCCCCTTGGGAAGTTATGCACTTATGCCAGCACCTAGTCCACCCTTCAAAGCAATTTTGGAACTCTTTTTCTGGAATGGCCATCAGAGCTGTCGTCGTATTGCCCTTGATGTCCTGAATGTCATCAAAATATCTGCCTTTCAATATTTCCTTTATCTTCAGGTAAAGAAAGAAGTCACTGGGGGCCAGATCAGGCAAGTAGGGAGGGTGTTCCAATACAGTTATTTGTTTACTGGCTAAAAACTCCCTCACAGACAGTNGGAGGGTGTTCCAATACAGTTATTTGTTTACTGGCTAAAAACTCCCTCACAGACAGTGCCGTGTGAGCTGGTGCATTGTCGTGATGCAAGAACCATGAATTGTTGGCGAAAAGTACAGGTTGTCTAACCTTTTCACGCAACCTTTTCAGCACTTCCAAATAGTAAACTTGGTTAACTGCTTGTCCAGTTGGTACAAATTCATAATGAATTATCCATCTAATATCAAAAAAGGTTAGCAGCATCACTGCAACAAGTTCACAAACTTCATTATCAGACTTCATATGTGCCTGTCTCTCCACTCTCAACTCTAACCATCATGGTTTATCCTTTTTTTAGGAGGTGTGAAGAGCGGGCTTTTTTTCCTACCTAAAGGTGATAATAGCATTTGATCTTTCCTCTCCTCTAAACATCATGAAATATTGCTGAGTAGAATGTATTACCACAAAAAGTGATCCAAGGCTGAGGCCACCCTCTGTCTACAGAGGGTAAATTATTTCTCCAACCTGGTAAATACAGCCCCCAGAGAGGTGCCGGGTCTGAAAATCTTCTGCTTCATGTAATAACAACATGGGTTATTCTGTTTTTCCTCAAAAAGGAGAGGCCTTAGGGTTTAGTAAAGATCTCTGGATCTAGAGTCAGCCAAACTGCCAAGGCTCAGCTTTCTCCTTTATAAAGTGAGGGGGAGCTGAGGTAGATGGTTTCTGACATTCTCTACCACCTTCAAAGTTACTTCTTCCAATGGTCCCTGAAGAACTGTCAGATCAGAATAAAACAACAGGTTAATCTTCTGGGAGGAGGCCTGGCGTCTGGCAAATGACATCACACATTCCCCAGTTATATTTCCAGATGGCATCTCGGGTAATTCAGGACATCCTCTGGGTGACTTGATTTTAAGTGACTCATATGAGTCACACAGAAACATTTGGCCCCTCGAGACGCTAATTAAGACACTCCCTGCTTCAAACTGCTTTTCCGTCTGTTTAGCTTTTGTAGGAAAATAATGAAGAAGTTATGATGTCATAGGAAGACTTGATTTTTGCCCCCCTGTATTCCAGTTGACATCCCCAAGTGAAATGAATTAAATATAAAAATGGAAAGCATGTTGGCATTTTAAGAACCATGCATTGGGAAAAATTGAGGTAACTGTTTTATATCCTTCCTTCTATGACAGATTTTCATGAACTTCTGTCACTCCAAGTTCTGTGCTTGGCTTTTGGGGTTTCCTTTTCCTGACAATTTTATGTACCTGGTCAGTATTCTTCTCACAATGTGTCCTTCTTTCTGACTAAGCTACTCTGTTCTTTGTTCTAGGAATATGATGTGGTTCATTCCTACTTCCATGAATTTTGTGTTTTTAGAATGTTCTTTCTGTTCTTTTGCCACATACAAATTCTACACCTTTTAAAAGCCCTTCCTTTTACAAATATCACTCTTTGTTCTGAAAACTGTAAGGTCTTATAGCCAATAAGTTATGAAACTATATATATATATATATATATATATATATATATATATATTCTGTTTCCCTGAAAATAAGAACTAGCCAGCCAGAAAATAAGCCATAGCATGATTTTAGGTGCCAAAATATGGCACTGTGGCATACTGAATATTTTAAGCTGAAAGAGTTTGTGGAAAAGGCACCCTTCTCCCTGAAACAGGCCATAAAACCCTCATGTGAGGGGTGCGTGCCCTCCATATCCTGGAGGAATCATGCTAGGGCTTCTTCTCCATCGAGGTCTTATTTTTGGGGAAACACGGTATATGCTGCCAAAAAAATGTATACACATTTTAAGAAAGGAAAACTGTGTTAAAATTATAATACTCAATATATGAGTATACTGATAACAAAAGATAAATGCAAGCCATGTTTTACTTCTGCAATTGCAAGAGGTGCTCAAAGTGGTTACCATCAGCGTCCAGACACTTCTGATTATGGTGAACAACTGCCTGAGCAACGTTTACCAAAGTGTCCACTTGTATACATTTTTTTGGGACCCCCCAGTATATATATGTGTGTGTGTGTGTGTGTGTGTGTGTGTGTATACATATATAAATAAATCTATATATAAATATATATATATATTTATATCTCCTTATATCTCCCTATGTTGCTTTTTATTTTTGCACTTTCTTCCCAGTGTGATCATAGTACCTTGAGGGAAGGAACCATATGTAATATTTCTTCCCCATCATTCACAGAATTTAGTCTATCACAGTGCTTAATAAATACTATTTTATTACAATCTTTTTCTTAGGATATATATTTTTCTTTACTTGTTTAAGATTCAGAAAATTCAGTTCAGTTCCATAAATGTTTTTAAGTTTTACTCTATGCTGAGAGCTGTGGGTGAAAAAACGGAGTGAGTCTTGGGCCCTGCTCTCTGTGAGTTTACAATCGAACAGGGGCAGATAAGGTGTGGATAGCTTAAGGGGAGATAGATTTGTACAGAATTAACTTTACTAGATTGTAAACTGACAGTGCTGTGACAGAAAGGCAAAGGCTATGACACATAAATAACAGGGGCTCCTGTGGGAAAATATTATAGTAACTGGGCAGAAGCAGTAAAACTAAAATAGTTTCCTAAAACTTCCCTCAGCCTCTCTTGGGCCCATAAACTTTGCTTCTTCCTATTCTTGACGTAATATTACAGAAAATTCTACTACATCCATAATCTGAATTTAAGTAAAAAGAAGATGTCATAGTATAGTTAAACCTAGTATTTTGTCAGATGTCTTCTAATTTTCACACTTTATGCTCAATGAGATCATAATGATGATCATCTTATAAGTAAGAACAAATCAACATGACATCAAAAATTTTCTCAAGTGTACCAAGTGAAGGAGATTTTTAATTATTTTAAAACTAGTACTGGGCAAGGACTACTACTGAAGGAGCTATGTTATTTGGAGTACTCTACTTTTATGTAAAAGGGTTACATAGATTGATAAGAACTTTTGGACAGTGTCAGAATATGGCAACACTGCAGAATGGGTTCAGCTTAATGTCCTATGTCTTGAATGTTGACAATTTAATGGATGATCACTGAGGTTCGTTCACAGGTAACTTTTGGAAGGCAGCCATGCTAACCACTATACCACCAACACCCTGGCCACAGGTAACTTTTGAATCAGCAGCAAAGACTGAATTATATTTAGCCTACTTTTTGAGTTCTGTATGTTATTGGCCATCTAACAATGGTTACCGCAGAAAGCCTTGAACGGCCACACTGCCTCTGAATCCTTTCACGAAAGGGGTCAGGGCCAGAAGTCAGGGGCTCTAGGTTCTCACGCTGGATTTATTACCTCCTACCTGTGCGATCTGGAACAGCAAACTGATTGGCCTACGTTGGTAAAGCAAGGGGATTGGACTTGAGAGTCTCTTATTCTTCATATTTTTGTCTTTATAATTTATACTGTAATTTTTGTCCAGTAGGCTTTCAAGGGTATTTCTAATATGCAGAAGTCTAGTTCACAAAACAAAACAAATAAGAGACATAGAGAACAGAAATAACATACAGTTCAAAATAACCAACAAAATGACTAAATCCCACTCAAGCAGGAGTCACACTAAAGTAGGGTTGCAAACTCAAATAACTACAGAGAGAGGCAGGAGTTCCAGTTTCTATTGCTGTATAAAAACCTTCTCCCAAACTCAGTGGCTTTAGAACAACAACCATTTTAGTGCACCGTTTGTGGGGCACGGGTTCAGGAAGGACTCAGCTGAGCGGTTCTTCTGGCCACATGATGTCCATGGAGGTTGTGCTGTGTTATTGAGCTGGCAGGTGGGCTCATCTGGACGGTTCACTACAGCTTTGTTTACGCACTGGGCTCTTGCGCAGGAATGGCTGCAGCTGGACCCTGCTGCCACAGTGACTGCAGTGTCTATATATGTCCTCTCCAGCATGACAGTCCTAGTCTCACATGGTCACTCAGGGCCTCCAGAGAGAGTTCCAACAACCTGATGAAAGTGGTGAGGCTTCCTGTGACCTGGCCTCAGAGTCCCAGGATATCACTGTCAGTGGGTTCGATAGGTGAAACAAGTCACTAAGGCCCAGATTGAAAGGGAAATGAATAAAACTCTAGCTCTCAAAAGCAGGAGAAGCAAAGTATTTGTGGCCATGTAAAAAGAAAAAGTCTTATTTTTTTCATTCATTTTTTTATTATTGTGGTAAAATACACATAGCATAAAATTTACCATAATGCTTTAAAGTGTACAGTTAAGTGGTATTAAGCACATTCACACTGTCATACAACCATCACCACCATCCATCCCCAGAACTGTTTTCATCTTGCAAAAGTGAAACTCTGTGCCCATTAAACAGTAACTTCTCACTTCCCCTTTCCCCCAGCCCCTGGAAACCACAATTTTACTTTCTGTCTCTATGAATTTGATTTCTCTAGGAACTTCATAAATGGAATCATACAGTATTTGTCTTTTTGTGACTGATTTATTTCACGTAGCATAATGTCCTCATGGACATGAGGACATGTTGCAGCATGTGTCAGAATTTCTTTTTTTTTTTTTTAATTGGGAAATTGGGGGAGGGGAACAGTGTTGAGGGATTGGAGAGGGGGACCAGCCAAGTTGTTGTTCTTCAGTCTTAGTTGCGGAGGGTGCCAGTCGCCATCTGGCTCCCCGTCGGCAGCTTGTGGCCTCTAAGCTCAAGGTGCTGTGTTACAATCTTAGTTGCAGATGGGCGTAGCCACCATCCCATGTGGGAGTCAAACCAGCAGCCTTGTTGTTAAGAGCACATGCTGTATCCACTGAGCTATCCGAGTGGCAGCTCAGCTCCAAGTGCAGAGTTCAGTCTTAGTTGTGGGCGGGCGAAGCCCACCATCGAACAGGCATTCTTGTTGTTAGGAGCACGTGCTCTCACCAGCTGAGCCATCCTGCCACCTGTTGGCAGCACAGTGGCAGCTCAGCTCTGGCACAGCATCACTGGCCCATGTGGGAATCAAACCAGCGGCCCTGCATGCTCTTAAGTTAACTCTTAACCAACTGAGCCACTTGGCTGGCCCAGAATTTCCTTTTTAAGGCAGAATAATATTCTGTTATACATATATACCATATTTTGTTTGTCCATTCAACCATTGATGAACACTTGGATTACTTCCACATTTTAGCTATTGTGAAAAATGCTATGAATATAGGTGTACACATTGGCCATTTTTAATCTGTTAGAGCATAGGACATCACTGAGTATGAAATAAGGAAAACTCCAGTAACAACACAGTGAAAATGGCTACTCTGTCAGCCTCAGTGTCAGTGAGATGATTGGGATTGGTAGGGCCTGGGAGCTGGGAGCCTGGGATGTGGGTCTGATCTGAAGTAGCAGCCACCATTAGTGGCAGAAGTCCTGGTCTTATGGGATGGGCAGCCAAGGGGGGCCCCACTTTCTGTTTCAAGAGAAATCGGCATTATGGGTTTTTACATGAACGTTCCCAATTTTTTAAGTGTTACCACCTAAACTTAAAATTATTTTTAAAGATTGTGCAAGTCAAATAAAAGTATCTATGGGCTATATAATTTGAGATCTCTTCCTAAACCACACCAGTCAGTAAAGACAGGTAAATGACTGATATCACGGCCTATCTGTTTACATAGTGTAGACCAGGGATCAAACTTATTCCTAAAGGAGCAGATACTGCCCTTGTCAGAGGCTTTGGGGATAAAATTAACAAGCATAGACTTTCCTTTTTCTTTCGGGGTTCTAATTCCTCAAATACTTTCTTGAGCTCAATATCAATTCCCATTTTACAATAATGTGATTGTAGTCCAAATGGGAAAGCCCAGAATACAGGGTCTCTTAGTGGATGATGAAATTAATTTGAAAATATGAGGATTTCCTTAGATGTGCTCTGATTTTTTTTTAATGGTAAGACTTTATTTATTTATTTATTTTTAAAGATTTTATTGGGGAATTGGGGAAGGGGAACAGTGCTGGGGAATTGGGGGAAGGGGAACAGACAAGTTGCTGTCCTTTTGTTCTTCAGTCTAGTTGTGGAGGACGTTGCTTCACTGGCCCAAGTTGGCACCATCATTGCGCTCTTCCCGGGTGAGGCAGATCAGTTGCCGGCTTCTGGACGGCCACTCACTGCGGCTGCTGGCCGCTCATGCTGGCTGCTGGCTACACATGGTAGCTTATGGCAACCCACTGCAGCAGGGGCTGCAGCCTATGCCATCGCTGGCGACCCACAGCAGCCCAGCTCCAGGTTGAGCTGTTGTTCAGCATCTTAGCTGTAGAGGTCAGTGTCACTGGCCCTCATATGTGGGATCCGAACCGGGGCCCTCTGGCATCCCAAGCCAGCTCTTAACCAATGCGCCACTCAGCTGGCCCCATGCTCTGATTTTTGATCAATTCAGTGATTCTATAAATGTGATCTAAGTGTTTATAACAGAAAAATATTATGTACTTGATGTATTTTACTTCTAAAATTCCAATAATTCATTAATCTATTTAAGCAATGTATATTCTTTGTTAAATTGGACATCTTAATGTTCATTTGTTAAAGTTCTGTTAAAAGATTTGCTTCAATGTCATTAACCGGTTGTTCAGCCATTGTTGTTTTACTAATGGAGGGAGTAAAAAATGGGAAAATCGGGAGAGACAAAGAAAAGAAGTAAAGAGTCACGTGCCAATGTCTCCCAAATTGAAGGTTATTTCTCTTATGGAGGAAAATGACTTCATCTACCCCTAAAATGGTTGAATCATGATTTCATGCATCACTGAAAATACCGTGTGTTTTAATTCCAACAGAAAACCAAACCCTTGATGACAGAATTCTCAGTGAAGTCTACCATTATTTCTCGCTATGCCTTCACTACGGTTTCCTGCAGAATGCTGAATCGAGCATCTGAGGACCAGGAAGTTGAGTTCCTGATGCAGATTCCAGCCGCAGCTTTCATCACCAACTTCACTATGTAGGTGACACATGGTCAGAGACCCATAGGGATAAGGATTTCTATGTGGGGTGGTTAGGGTGAGCCTGAGATGATGTGTGGTCACAGCCTTTGGCTCTGAGAATTTATTTCCCAGTGGATGGTAAATGGGTCAGAAGGTTGATTTCTTTCTCCCTTCCCTCCTTCCTTCTTCCCCTTCCTTCTCCCTTCCTCACTTGCTCCCTTCCTTCCTTTCTTCTTCTTTCCCTCCTTCCATTCCCCCCCCCACACTTTTCCCTCTTTCTTTCTCTCTTTCCCTCCAATAAATGGGTACCCACTTGGGGTCATACACTCTTCCAAGTGATTGTATACTTCTATGAAAAAGACAGTGCTGCTCTACTCCAGAAATTCTATAATAATAATAAGTAAACAAATCAGAGGCGGCCGGTTAGCTCAGGTGGCGCAGTGCTCATAACAGCAAGGTTGCCGGTTCAATTCCCACATGGGCCAGTGAGATGCACCCTCCGCATCTAGATGGAAGCAACTACTTGACTTGGAGCCAATGGGTCCTGGAAAAAACACTGTTCCCCAATAAAACAAAAACAAAAACAAAAAAACCCCACATTTATTTTTAAAAAATAAGTAAACCAATCAATAAATGAGATATTATCAGATAGTAGGAAATGCTATAAAGATAGCAAGTAGGACTGAGAGGGGCTTGTTTAGGTAGGGAAATCAGGAAGGTGGCTCAGAAAAAGCAATGTTTAAGTTGAGATCTGAATGATAAGACAGCATGAAACCTTTGCTAGGCTAGATGTATTTCTACTTTTCTTCTGAATTAAGAAGTAAAGATCTGCAAAATAAGGTAGGTGTTTCGTTTGAATTTTAGGCCTGGGCAAGATTCAAGTTGGTGAATCATCATGGAAGTTTGAATAGATCTGATTTCTTCCTGGAGGATCACGGAGGCACCGTGGGTTGGGTCTTACCATTTGGACCTGTTGAAAATTGCCCTAGAATGAAATGAGTGGTTCAAGGGTAGTGCCCTGGTCTGGAATGTAGTTTCTGCATAGCCAAGAGGCAAATAAAAATATTTTCTAGTGTTGTCATGGTTATGAGATCCATGTTTAAGTTTGTCTTGGAAGTGCAAGCTGGTAACACAGCTGTCTCTTGTGTTTCAGGCTTATTGGTGACAAGGTGTATCAGGGAGAAATTACAGAGCGAGAAAAGAAAAATGGTGATAAGATAAAAGAGAAAAGGAATAAAACAGAAGATAATGGGTAAGTGCCATTTAATTAAGAATTAAATATTCACTTCAGCAAAGTGTCAATTTTTCTCCCTCTTTGCCTGGCCATCTGGATCTCTTTCCTTCCTTTGAGTATTTATTTTCTTTTTATTTTTTATCATCATGATAATTAGCTATACCTGGTTAACAATATAGTAGATAGGGTTTATAATAAAAAGGAAGATTTTAATACTCCCATTCATCAGTTCTCACTTCCTAAAACATCCACTTTTAATATTTCTGTAGTTCTTTGTAGTTACCTCCCTAACTAATTATCATGGTAGTCCTGCTTTTTAAAAGTTTCTTGATAAAAATCAGACATTATCTGTTGATTCTCTGCTATGAAGACAGAGGATTTAGCATAATTACAATACTCATATTTTCTCTCGTATTCCACATTTTTACATTATTATTCCTTCTTTTTCCATCAGTTTAAGCAGTTATACCATCTTAGACTGTCCCTGCTATCTTCGATGCTAATATTCCCTTTCTTACACTTCATCCTACCTTTCCAATTTCATTTCAACACCCATCTTTTCTTACCTAATCATTTAATTTTGCATTGTCAGAGTTACTAACATTTAAATTCTGACCTGTCATAATATTTGTATTTTTGGTTTTGTCTGTGAACTGAATCTAAACATTGAAAACCAGTAAGTAGTGTTTACTTTTCAATGATACATAAATAATGTTAGCTGCAGAGCCACCTACTATACTAAGATTCTATTTCCCTCTCTAACAGCCCCTTTGAAGGAAAATGATCTTAGTATCTAGATAAAATGTGAACGTGTAAACCTGTTTTGCTCATTAATGAAAGGATGTAGTTTTGACAAAGCTTGTTCTCCAAAATCATAGACTGCCAAAAACTCTGCTGTTGGAAACCCTATTAGTGAGAATGGAACTCGTGAGTCATGGGTTCACTTTAATACAGAAAGCAGCCACACTCCACAGCTTCAGATAAGGGGTTGTCAGACATAGAAGTCCACATTTATCTTAATTTTGTAGTTCCTAAGAACAAAGAACCTTGAGTTTGTTTCTCAGTCCAGGCTGATATTAAATGCTTTACATGCAGTCTTACTTTTCTTTGAGTCTCCAAACACTGTTTCATTTAATTTTACCTATACTCCACCCTTCCTCCAATCCTATAATAACCCCGTGTCTTTCTTTGTTTGGCAGGATGTTCCCTGATGCCTCTGGTACGTGGTCTCCCTTGCCACAGCAGGTTATTAAAACCTAACTTTGTTAGACTATAAGTGGATCCCAAGTGGTCTTTATTAGATGGGCTGTATCGACATTACCTTTTCCTACAGTTCATAAATTGTTCAGAATCATGCCAGTTTAGTTTACTATAAACTATATGGATCACAACATATACATATCTGTTTTTCCTGAAGTTTCTAATTGTCTTTCTTATGAAATAAAACTTAATTTTGTCCCTCACTATTAGCATCTAATAAGACACGTAACTCATTTGAAATGGTGACTAAATTAAGAGCTATGACCAACTTTTTATCAGCGGTGATATCCATGTCATTGCAAACAATGACTGGAAGGCATCACTGATTGGGGGAGACATCCTGATTTCAGAGCTGTTAAACATGGAAGAATGGGTGTCTTCTGATCCATGGAAGACTGTCATTGCTTTACAGCCTTGTCACATAATGTTTACCCCGGGGCATCTTTTCATTTTCATCTGGCTTGGTTTCATTACTTCTTGTATTCCATATCTTCTTCTTTTTTGGTTTTCACCTTCACCTTGCTGGAGTATATTCTGAAGTAACTGCCTTAAAATGGGTGTGTGAGAGGCAGACTTTCTAAGACCTTGATTAAAATGTTGACAATGTATGAAATTTAAAATCCATAATAATTTACCATGCAAACTTTGAAGACGTTGCTCCAGCGCCTTACAACATTCAGTATTACTGATGATACATCCAATGTGGTCTAGTACTATTCCTTTTCTTTGTTTTCTCTGCCTGATGTTCTGAAATTGTACAGTAATGAATTTAAGTGTCAGTCCTTTTTCGTTCATTCTGCCTAGCTCTCAGTGAAACTTTTCCATCTTAACACTTGTAACACTGTCTCTTTTCAGCTCCGGGAAAGAGTGTAGGAAGCCTATCATCTTAGTCATTCATTTATATGTGGACTTGGAGTTCTCCTCCCTGCCTTTGGTCCCTCTTCTCATTCCCACCTTGTGGTGTCTGTCTGAACCAGAGCCTGCAGTCTTTCTGAGATTTTGCAGATGGTTTGTTTCTCTCCTTTGCTGCAGCCCCTCCCTAGATAGTCTGAGCTGTAGAGTTCTTGCTCTACTGAATTCTCCAAGTCTTCCAGAAATGTCTTGAAATGTCCCAACCACTGATGGGTGCCCCTACCCTACGTATCCTTTTGGTTTAATCCTTTACTCTCCCTTTTTTTGGTCAGACTCCCATCTTGAATCAGAGAACCCTCACTCCAAGTCCCCTAAACCCATCCACCAAACTTTACCAAGGTATAAAAACCTCATATAGTAGCTATGTAAAGTTATGTAAAACGTTAGGTTTCTTTGGCCATCCCTGCAAAGAGGAGAATGTAATTCACATCTAGACCCCAAAGATTCCTTTTCCAGCAGTTCACCTATTTCGATGTCCCCTTTCCCCTTTGCCCTCCTCAGGCCTGACTCAGGGAGAGGAAGGAGCGTTTCATAGTGTTTGAATTCTCTACTCTTTGGTGTTATTTGCACCTTTGCAACCTCGCTCTAGTGCAGGCCTTTACTTCTCTTCCCAATGCTAACGTTTATCTTTAATTTCTAAGGACTCTCACAGAGCATGTGGTGTGCCCCAAGGAGGACTTGAGGGAACCTGGCTTTCTCTGACGCTCTGTTCCCTTTTCTTTTCCTTACAGGGAGAGGGGGACTGAGACGTTCAGAGCCTCCTTGGTGATTCCCAGCAAGGAGAAAGCTGTCTTCCTCCTCAGTTATGAAGAGCTCTTGCAGAGGCGGCTGGGAAAGTATGAGCACGTCATCAGCGTGCGACCCCAGCAGCTCGTCGGGAAGCTGACGGTGGAAGTGAATATCCTGGAGAGGTCAGGCATCGCGTCGCTGGAGGTGCTGCCTCTGCTCAACAGCAGACAGAAGGGCAGCGGGAGGGCGGAAGGTGAGTGGCGCTTGCTGGGTGCCCTCAGGTCTTCTGGGGTAACTCAGAGCGGGGCGCTGGCTTTACAGAAATCTATAAAATGCATGACATCCCTTCAACAAAGACTCCCGAGTGTTTGCGGGAATCTGAGAGATAGCAACAAAACAAAGATGGTGCCCTGTACAGTGTTTTTGTTGTTGTTTGTTTGTTTGCTTGTTTGTTTTAAAAGCCAAGCTCTATCAGGAGATTTAAAAATGTTTAAATCATTTGCCACAGTAATCTCACTTCTGGGCACCTAGCCTAGGCGAAACAGCTAAAATATTAGGAACGTTATATACATGAACCTGTTTGATAATGTATGTAGTAGCAAGAACATTCCTTCATCCTAAATATTCAACCATATGGACGTGATTAGTAAAAGATGGTTATAAACACAACTCAGCATGTGACGAGAAAAAAAGACATAACTGTACATACCATATACTGTTACATATGTTATGACGCTGACAAAAGACCAGAAAGTTATATAAAATAATCATTTTATATTAGGGGCGAGGGATGATGGGATCATTTTCTAAAACCTGCTTTTAAAACTACTAATTGATATTAAATATCCAACTTGTGTTGGGCCTTATCCTATAATACCAGTAAGGCTTAATGTCACATTGGGTAACAAGACAGATGTGTCAAAAAAAATGCACCAGGAACAGAACGACAAGATTTCAGATCATTGTGACAGTGAGGTCAGACAAATGCCAAGTGACAAGTGAATGTGCAGAATCTTAATTCAACCCCTGTGATTGCAAGGAGAGTGGGCCAAGAAGACTTATTGTGCAAGAACATTTAGGAATGAATATTTAGGAAGGAGCGTGGAGGAATGAGTTGACAAGTGGGATAAGAGAACTTTGTGATTTAACATAACATGAAAATTGTCCAGACCTGGAGCTGGCCTATTCTATAGAAGAATAAACAGTATGGAAAATACACTTTCTTCACCAGAACACAGTGTAGTTAATGACACTACACATGAGAAGCACTTTACCCTCAAACACTCGAGTGTGTCTGGTCTGTGAGGGACTCGGGTCTTTTGATATGTGTTGACTCCAAACACTGAGTTTGACCCTCTCAATCCAGACTTAATTGAAAAGTTAGAAATATTGTCAAGGTACCTGACATTCAGAAATGGCATGAGATACAGAACACCACTCTTGTATCATATAGGCAGCCCCGTGAATGGTTAATGGATTCTAGTTCAGTTATTAACTATAACCTTGAAAAATACTACCTAAACCCTGTAAGACTCAGCTTGCACAGTGGCAAAACAATGGTGATAACTATCTCATAGGGTCATTGGGAAGTGTTAGCATGTGTGCAGTGCCTGGCCGAGAGTAAGAACTTAATAATTGTTAAATATTGTTATTATCATTATTATCTTGTATGTACTTTTTTTCTTTGCAAACCTAATCCCTCCTATTAGATTATAAGTGAGTTGGAAGGCAGGTCTTCATCTGATTAACCTTTGTCCCCTTACAGTGCCTTTTAAAGAATAGATAGCTAAGTAAGTGTCTGTAAATTAGAGATGAAAAGCAACTCTCCCCCACACCACTCCTCAAAAAAACTGAATAATAAAGAATGATTTTAAATTTCATTTCTTCCTGATCACAACTTATAGGGAATTTTTGCTGTGTACAACTCTGAATGAACTATGTTTCTGGGGGAAGAGTCTTTGAGAGTTGGTAGGGTCACAGAGAGGACACAGCAGCTGTGCAGTATGTCTGGGGTTCACGTCCAGGGCTCGGTAGGTGTGTCCAGGCCTCAGTAGGCGATTCTGAGGATAGTTTTGCTGCAGTCATGAGACGTCTGCATTTTGCCTCGTTTTCAGAACCCCTGTGACTCTTCCGAGATTGCGGTGCATGTGTTATGTTTGGAGGGGTTATGAATTATGATGGTTGGCTGAAAAGTTGCTTACTTTTCAGGGCCTGAGAGAATCTCAGAGGAATTTTTCCAGACCATTGATCTCTTGGGAACTGTTTATTTTTAAGGAAATTGTTTTCCTAGTTCTTCATGGCAGAGCAGATGTTTTCCCTTCAGAGCATGGAGGTTCCCCCAGCATCTTCCCAGGCCAGGTGCAGTGGACAGATTGCCTTTTTTTGCTTTTCATTTCCATCTCTCAGAGCTCAGCAGAGATTATTTCTGCAAAATGGCAGCCTCAGCAGGAGAGGCACAGATGTTGTGATTTTGTCTGGACACTATTGCGTGCTTCCAAGAGAAATCCAGGGTAGAGATCAAACTAGACTCAGCCTTGCATCAAAACATGAGCTGTAGTTGCGTGAATGTGGACCCAGCCAGCACATTCCTCCACTAGGGCTGGCTCTGTTAAGAAGTCAGACTTCTGGAATTTCTCTAAGAAGATCTCTGACCACTGGACACATTTTCATCTTTAGGGAAGCAATTCTAGATCAGGATTGCTCTGTGCTATATACTAGAGTCAGCACTTACTTACATGGATCATTACCTCGTTCAATCTTTAGAACAACCCTCTTAGGGAGCTTTTGACAAATATTGAAGTTGTGAGTTCAAATTCCCAGTTCTCCCTAGTTCTGTAAAAATACAAAAAGAAGGCTAAAGCAATATCACCTATCTTTGCCCCAGGTTGCTTTTCTCTTGTGTCAGAATGGGGCCCACGGCTATGAAATCGTAAATTAATGGGCTCCTTCTCAATCTGTAAGCTAATTCTGTGAGGTGTAATTTGGAAGCCAAAGCTTAATAAGTTCTCTGGATTATTAAAATAATTGACTCATGTACTCAAAGCTACGTGACTTACGTAACTCATGGCTCAGAATCTACAAGATGACAAACTGGTGTGCAGTGAAAAGCAAGACTAGACTCTGTCTCTTTTGTCCCCCATGCCCAGTTCCTCTCCCCTAAAATATTTTGATGATGTATGGCCTCAGTAGAAAGAATGTTTGAAATTTAGACTTTCCTGGAATATACTTGGGATGTGTGGTCATCTGTAGGCAAACACTGAGATAGATATTCCATCTATGTGATTGGTTCAAGTTCAAAGGTGGTTATTTTACTCTCTGTGTCAAAATCTCAAACTCCCTGTTGTCCCATGGCCCCAAAATTATTACTCTTGCCACGATTCTAATTTCTTTTTTGAACAGGAAGTTTTCATTTGTGATGATATCCCTGATACCTAGGAGTAAAAGAAAATGAGACAAACAAAGTAAGAAATAAAACCTTGCCTCTTTTATCCAGCAGCTCTCAAACCTGGCTATATCCTATAGTCACCTGAAGAGGTTAAAAAATATATATATAGATGACTGAGTCTTCCCTCAAACATTTGAATTAGAATTTATTGGGGCAATGCCTAGCTCACTGTATTTTTGGGTATGGTATCCTATGAATTTATATGAGAAAGTAAACAAATATGGGTGCTTTTAACATGTTTATTTATTTGTAAAATTAAAGAATAATGCTGAATATTTTTTCTACCACTGAGGTGTGGTGCTATATGACTTTAATAGTTTAGCCTTTATAGTCTTTGCCTTTTTAAAAAGCAGTTTTATTGAGGTTTCATTTAAACAGCATAAAATGTACTCATTTTAGGTGCACAATTCACTGATTTTTGTACATTTGTAGAGTTGTGCAAACATCACCACAGCCTAATTTTAGACCATTTCCATCACCCCACAAGATCTTTGTGCCAGTTAGCTGCCACTCCCTGTTTCCACCCAGCCCCAGGCAACCAATAACCCACTTTCTGACTCTATAGATTTCAGATAACTGCATTTTTGGAAAGCACCTCAGGTCATCTGATCCTCAGTAAATCTTGGGAACCCTTACTTTGGACTTCCCAGCAGAATTTAGGGATGTTAACTGTGTCCGGATGTTGACCTCCAGAAGCAGTTTGTAAATTAAACAGGATAATTTCTTTAATTTCCCGGACACAAAGAATAATCTGACTTTTGATCCTTCTTAAAATGTGTATCATTCCTCTTTCCTACCAACATGTTTTTACTATTGGCTACAGGCCAACACAGAATTACTCACGCAGTTGGTGGGAAATAACCTCATCTCATATCCAACATCTGCTCACCAACATAGAACCTTGAGAAGGAAAAGCATCGATAGGTCATCCCAGTGGGGCTGGTGCAGTCCTTCTAATACCGTCTCAAGCTCGTTAAACTAGGTGTCCCATCTTCTTTTGGAAAAGACAAACATGATCGTTCAGTGCATTTTTGGCATCAAAAGAGCTTCCCTACTTCCCTCCATTCCCGCCATGGCTTCCTGGACCTGTGGGAATTGTTCCTCTCCTGCTCTTCCCACTCTCCCCCAACCACTGTGAGAGAAGAGGGTCCTACCTCTTGAAGCCTGGCTTATGTCCACCTTCATCCTGACTGTCTCACACAGCCTGACTTCTTGTTTTCAAATGTTATTTGGCTTTCGTTCCTACCACTTGGTTCCCTAAGACTTTTCCTGGGCTGCCGACTCTGTCTCCAAGCTACCCAGCTGGTGTTCCCAAGAAGTCTCAAGTCCTTGTCTCTGTCAAAACTAAGGGACCCATGGGACATCACACTAATTTGACACTAAAAGGGGATTTTATTTTTAGGAACGAGGAGACTTTCATAACTGTCTTTGTGTTCCCCCGGTGTCTTGTTCATCATTGACGATGTGCCACACTCAATACAGAAGAAAGGTAGAATATCAGCTTGTGCTCTTTGGAAAAAAGCACTTTAAAAAGATAACTTACAGGGCCGGCCGAGTGGCTCAGTTGGTTAAGAGTTGGCTAGGGAGCGCGAGTTCTGAGCAGCAGGGCCGCCGGTTTGATTACCACATGGGCAAGTGACTCTGCGCCCTCTACAGCTAAGATGGTGAACAACAGCTCAACCTGGAGCTAAGCTGCCGTGAGTGGCCGGGAGTGGCGTAGGCTGCAGTGGGGCTGCAGTGGGCTGCCGTAAGCTACCAGCAACCAGCATGAGCTGCTGTGAGCCGCCGTGAGTGGCCGTCCAGTGGCCGGCGACTGACTGCCTCAGCCGGGAAGAGCGCAATGATCATAATACCAACATGGGCCAGTGAAGCAGCGTCCTCCACAACTAGACTGAAGAACAAAAGGACAGCAACTTGTCTGTTCCCCTCCCCCAATTCTCCAATAAAATCTTTAAAAAAAGATTACCTATAGAATGGGAGAAAATATTTGCAAGTCATATATTGGATAAGGATCTAGTGTCCAGAATATATAAAAATTCTTATAACTCAAACACAAAAATATAAATAACCCAATTAAAATATGGACAACGGACTGGAATAGACATTTCTCCAAAGCAGATATACAAATGTTATATGACAAGCATATGAAAAGATATTCAAGACCATTAGTCATTATAGAAATGCAAATCAAAACCACAATGAAATACCACTTCACACTCACTGGGATGGCTATAATAACAAAAGAAACAAATGGAAAATGAGTTTTGGCAAAGATGTGGAGAAATTGGGATCCTTGAATATCGCTGGTGAAAATGTAAAATGGTGCAACCACTGTTGAAAGCAGTTTGATGGTTCCTCAAAAAGTTAAACATAGATTTACCATATGACCTAGCAATTTCTCTTAGTGTATATGAAAGTATGACAATTAAGTTTGCGAACTTGTTACAACGATGCCACTAACTTTTTTTTACATCAGAAGGATTATTCATTATGAATTTGTACTAACTGGACAAACAGTTAACCAAGTTTACTCTTTGGAAGTGCTGAAAAGGCTGTGTGAAAAAGTTAGATGTGGGGCTGGCCGAGTGGCTCAGTTGGTTAAAAGCACGAGCTCTGAGAAACAGCGTCGTCGGTTCGATTCCCACGTGGACCAGTGAGCTGCACCCGAGCTGACCTGCCCTGAACTGCCAGCGGGAAGCCAGATGGCTCAGTGGTTGGAGCATGCGCTTTTAACAACAAGAATTCTGGTTCGACTCCCACATGGGATGGTAGACTACGCCCATCCTCAACTAAGATTGAACACGGCACCTTGAGCTGAGCGGCTGCGAGCTGCCAACGGGCAGCCAGATGGCTACTGGACTTGGAGCTGAGCTAGCTGCACCCTCCACAACTAAGATTGAAGGACAACAACTTGGCTGTTCCCCTTGTTGTCGGAAAGTAGGCCCTTTTCGGCATGAAATCCAGGTCCTTGGCAACTCAAGCAAGGATGTGAATGACATGCCGGAATAAAGTACTGAAAAAGTAGTTTATTTGAAAAGATCAAAGAGCAGAAGTAGGCCCCAGCAGTAGAGAATGGCTCAAGGGTCCATTCTTAAAAGAGAAATTACATTCCAAAGAGTTTGGAGCAGGCCACGTGCAAAGGCGTGGCTCAAAAAAGGCTCAAAAAGGAAGAAATGCTCAAAAGACCAGGGCGTCCAAAAAGGGAAAAAGAGAAAAAAAGCGCGGACTTCCCAGCACTTGGGGCTTTTATCCCTTCTCTAGAATCGGCTGTTCCCCTAAGGGCGTGGGACTTGATTGGCACCTGTGATTGACAGGATGTACTGCGCAGGTGCAAGTGACTGGTCTGATCTAGTTGTACCCAGTTGTTTTAGGGGTAGATAGTCACAATGAAAAGAAGTTTTGGGTTGAGAGGGGAGGTCACCGGGCGGTCACATTCTGTTGGATGTGCCGGAATGCAGAGACCCAATGTCTGCCTCTAACTGCCTACATAGTTTTCCCCTTGAGAGATGTGATCTCCATAAAATCTCTATGGGAAGCTGAGGGACAGGAGTCTTTCCTTCTGTATCTGCTTCCTGCTGGGCAGGGGTGTACAGCTGTCCCTACCTATTGGGGGATTCATGGAACCCTCACCCTAGCTGAGCTCAGATGGAAGGAAGGGGCCTTGAGCTCCTCCTGGAAGACCGTGTTGGCTTCTTTGGTTGTGACCAGCAATCTTGTTGGGGTATTCTCTGTATCCCCAAAGTCCCTGAATGAGGAGAAATTGATTTTAATTAATAAATCTGTTAGCTCTCATGAAGCCTGTTGCCATTCAGCCTGTTACTCAGGTGGCGTCAATTGTCTGAGCCCAGAATGGGTTTGGCATTCAGTTTACTGGCCTGGGGGATATTAGGAAGTCACAGGCCCTCAAGTAGTTATTCGAAGCAGGAGACTTCTCTTGTTTAAGATTCAGAAACTGATTTACAAAGAAATCAAGAAGCAGGGGGATAGAATTTCAGGATTCAGGCTAGGAGCAATCTTTAGTCTAGGATTTACAAACTGGTTAGAAAAGTAATCAAAGCCAAGAGCTAAGGAACTAAGAAACTAGGGAGGAGACTTAACATTTCTATACTTAATATTTCTATAGGAAAGAAAACTTAAAATTTTTTTTTTGTGGGGGACACTCTCTTGGCCAGTAACACCCTTCCCCAATTCCCCAATAAAAATTAAAAAAAAAAAAGAAAGTTAGATGAAAACGAGCTGAATTTTTTGCCAGCAATTCATGGCTCTTGCATCACAATGCACCAGCTCACACAACACTGTCTGTGAGGGGGTTTTTAGCCAGTCAACAAATAACTGTATTGGAACACCCTCCCTACTCACCTTATCTGGCCTCCAATGACTTCTTTCTTTACCTGATGAGAAAGGAAATATTGAGAGGAAGACATTTTGATGACATTCAGGACATCAAGGGTGATATGAAGACAGCTCTGATGGCCATTCCAGAAAAAGAGTTCCAAAATTGCTTTGAAGGGTGGACTAGGCGCTGGTATCAGTGCACATCTTCCCAAGGGGAGCACCTTAAAGGTGACAGTAGTGACTATTCAGCAATGAAATATGTAGCACTTTTTCTAGGCTGGGTTCATGAACTTAATTGTCCAACCACGTACACAAAATAATTGAAAGCAGGTACTCAAATACTGGTATGTGAATGTTCATAGCAGTGTTGTTCACAATAGCCAAAAGGTGCAAACAGTCCATATGTCCATCGGTAGATGAATAGATAAAGAAATTCTGGCCTATCCATACAATGGACTATTAGTCATCCATACAAAGGAATGCAGCACTACTGACACAAGCTACAACATGGATGAACCTTGAAAATATTATGCTAAGTGAAAGAAGCCAGATTCAAAAAGTCGCATATTGTATGATTCCACAGATATGAAATGTCCAGAATAGATAAATCCATAGAGACAGAAAGCAGACTGGTGATTGCCAGCGCCTGGGAGAGGAAGGAATGGGGAGGGACTGCTGAATGGTTACAGAGTTTTCTTTGGGAATGATTTTAGAACTGGACAGTGGTGGTGCTTGTACAACATTGTGAAAGTACTAACTGGCACTGAATTGTACACTTTTGCATAGTTAATTTTATATTATATGAATTGTAGCTCAAAAACATAAAATGAAAAATAACACATTTTAGGTTGTCAGAATCCCACTTCTTCAAGTGCCCTGGAAGCCATATTTGCTGTGCTCTCCTGTGGTCAACTTTGCGTCCTTGACATGCCTGGGAAGGCAGATAATGGGACTAGGTGGAATTTGACCTATGGCTTGCTTTTCAATTGTATCACTCCTGTGTAAACTTCCTATACAATGTTGACCTTCAGATAATACTAAGAACTGAAAACTTATTTAGAAAGAAGACAACCACTCAGCATACAGTTTCATTGCCTTTGATGTTGGAAGATGAGGTTGGTGACACTGCGGCAGTCTTTGAGAAGAGGTTAGTGATCAGCCACATATCCTGCAAGATCAAGTCACCTCTGACTGGAAACTAGCACAGTGTCTTGTGTTTCGGTAGATGCCCAGAAAGGGGTTGATTGAATCTGTTTTAAATTTTTATGTTTTTCTTTGTGTGGTCCGTTAACCTCATGACTTTGCCTTTTGTTGCAAAGGTTTTCTTAGGAGTGTATTCTAGGTACGTGGCATTAGGCGCTCACTAAGTATTTGTCAAATGAATTTAAGAATAATAACAATTTCATTGTTGATAATGAAAAGGCTATTAGATTTTCAACACTTTCCTGGTTTAAGTTGGTTAACTTTGTCAGATTTTGGATACAGCTCTTACTTTGTTGTTCATGGGGAATTAGGAGACAGAATTTGGTTCCAAAGGACTTGTTATAAAAATCTAGATCTCTTTTTTGCCAAGATTGACAGATAAAATGCAGGATGTTCAATTAAATTTGAAGTTCAGATAAGCAAAATGCCCCATGCAATATCTGTGACATACTTACACTAAAAAAAAAATCATTTGTTGTTTATCTGAAATTCAGATTTAATTGGGCATCCTGTCTTTTTATTTGCTGAATCTGGCAGCTCTACCCTACTAAAGGGCTGCATTGTGACTGATTGTCTACCCCAGATCCAGTTCCCTGCTGCTTCGTGTCTCCCCCTCCCCTTATCCAGCCTCCGCTCTGCAGCTGGAAGGGCATGGCCCTGTTTGGCCTCTGTACATTTGCCAGGAAACAATCTGGTTGTTATGTGAGGGCTTCCAGCATTGTTCAGTGCAGAAATTATTCAGGTATGAATCATTTGGCTTCATAGTTGATTTTGTTTTATTTTGTTTCTAATGCTGATATGAGAACCCATGTTATCTTGTTTGTTCTGACATTGGCTATAGTTCGGTCAGGGTCAGCTGTGAGCAGGATGGCGCAGAGAGACCCGGGAAGGTGACTTTCTCTCTTTAACTTGACATTGATGAGCAACTTACTCTTCTCCAGGAGACCTCATCTGTTTTTTCCTTTTTCCTGCTCTCTTAGTTTGGTGTGTGAGGTGGGATGTTGTCTGGGCATATGGCACTGTACCACAGCTGTGGCTGAAACCAGAGGTGGGTCTAGGGCATGTGACACTGGTTACTGAGAGCCTCTGCCACACCCACCAAAACACTTTCAAGGTGATCCTCTTGAAGGGCTCCTCTGTCTGTCTGCCCAACTATGTACCGATGTGTTGAGTCATCTTCACGATAGATGTTCAACAAGCTTGCGTTGAGTTCTCGCCGTGTTCATGGCACTGTGCTAGATGCTTGGAACATAAACATGACTATCACATTGTCACTGCCCTTGAAGAACTCAGAGTCAGCAATTTTTAAAAATTAAAAAAAGTTTTTAATTGTGGTAAAAAGCACATAGCATTAAATTTACCATCTTGACCATTTGTAAGTGTACAGTTCTGTAGTGTTGAGTTTATTCATACTGTTGTGCACTCAATCTACAGAGCTTTTTCTTCCCAAACTAAAACTCTATATCCATTCAATAACAACTCTTCAGTCCTCTTCCCCCAGCCCCTGGCAACCACCATTCTGCTCCCTGTCTCTCTGAGTTTGACTACTCGAGGTACTTCATATAAGTGGAATCATACAGTATTTGTCTTTTAGTGACTGGCTTATTTCACTTAGCATAATGTCCTTAAGATTCACCCATGTTGTGGCATATGAAAAGAGTTCCTTCCTTTTTATGGCTGAACAATATTCCGTTGTATGGATAGACCATGTTTCGTTTACCCATTTATCTGTTGAAGGACATTTGCGTTGCTTCCACCTCTTGGGTACTGTGACTATGCTGCAATGAATATGGTGTGTAGGTTCTTCGAGACCCTGCTTTCACTTCTATTGGAACAGAAGTGGAATTGCTGGATCATAGGGTAGTTCTATTTTTAATTTTTTGAGAAACCGCCATACTGTTTTCCATATCGCTATACCATTTTACATTTACAGCAGTGCACAAGGGTTCCAGTTTTTCCAATCTTCGCCAACAACTTGCTATATTCTGGGTTTTTGTGTTTGTTTGTTTTTATAGTAGCCATCCTAATGGGTGTCTTGAGTTGGTAATTTTGAACAATAAAAAGAGGAAATCCTCATATGGTTGAATCAATAAAATGACACCTAGGTTTTCTAAAGGATTGGGCTGTGTGTTGCCTGCAGGCACAAGGACAATATAGAGGAATTTAACAGAAATCTCTCACCCTTGCTGCTCTAACACTGCCTTTGGTGGGCCTCCATTCGGTTCAGCCTCAAGTACTTAGGGCAGCTAGTACTGAGGTCCTCATCGTACACAAAATGATATTGGGAAGGGATAATGCATGCTTTCAGGGGTTAACTGTTATTAGAGTATGTGAGGTAGTTGCTCTTGTTTTCATGCACAGTTTCTCTGGGGAAGTCAATCAAATAGGGAAAACTGGAGCATTGAGTAAGTGGTGAAGAAAGCTAATTTACTAAGAAATCTGGGCAAACACCACCTAACTGTAAAGTGATAGAGTTTAATTTGAACTCCTTTAGCTGTAAATTTACATTATGATTCTACGCTATATGTTGCTGTCATGTCTATAGGATGCTATTTTCCTAGAGGACATAAAATACTAAATGTCAATATAGTGAAGAAAACCCTCTTCCAATAAGAAACTATATATATATATATATATACAGAGGGTGCCAAATATATATATATATATATATACATATGTATATATATATATATATATATACACATTTTAAGAAAGGGAAAAACTATTAAAATTGTAATGCTCAATATATACCAATAACAAAAGATGAATACAAGTCACGTTTGACTTCTGCAACTACAAAAGGTGCTCAAAGTGGTTCCCATCAGCATCCACACAATTCTGATTATGGCGAACAACTGCTTGAGCAATGTTGACCAAAGTGTGCACTTGTATACATTTTTTTGGCATCCCCGGTATTATAGGGGACTGCTGAAGGTATTTAACCAAATTCTTTCTCATCTTCATTGTCTCAACTTTACCCTGAGACCCAGCCAATATATTTTTTTCAATTGAGCTATAAAAGACATACAATATTATGTTAGTTTCAGGTGTACAACATAATCATGTGATATTTGTATGTATTACAAAGTAATCATCACAATAAGTCTAACATCCATCACCATACATCATTACAGATTTTTTTTTTGTGATGAGAACTTTTAAGATCTGATCTCTTAGCAACTTTGAAATATGCGGTACAGTCTTATTAACTATAGTCACCGTGCCGTATATTACATCCCCATTGGTGTTTCTTTTAATATTCTGCTGATTTGTTTGAATTGTGTCTTTATTGCTACCATCAAGGTAGTTTCTCAATTATGCTCAGTATTTTTGATGGCCCTGTGTAAGAAATCTCCGCTCTGAAGCCCAGGTGAGCAGGTCCATAAACAAACGTAGATAATTCAGCCACTTTTCCAAGGGGAAATGAGCAGGCAGTGTTTGTGTGCAAATCCTTTTGTACAGTCACCAGGTGTTGGCTGCTTTTCTCCAACTGTAGGCAACCCCAGGGCCCACAGGAAACAGAGGGCAGGAAATCCCTCTGTCGATGGACCCAAAGGGGCGTGGCTTCCAGCTGCTGTCCTTGACTGTGGTCCTTTGCTCCTAAATCTCTGCACCTTTAGGTATTTTACATAGCAGTTGGCTTTCTTCCTGCCACTCTCCCCACCACTCCATGTGTTGTCTAGGAGGAGAACGTTTATTGGTGAATAACAACCATGTTCCAGGACAAAACTAAGGACATCTGTTTTGTGTTCTTCACCCTTCATACAAAATATATGAAGTGCCTGTCATTACAAAAGAGAACCAATGAGAGGGATGTTTAATCATGCTGTACGCATGGATATTAACCTTATGTTGACTCCTTGGAGAATCTGGTGAAAGCTATGGACACTCTCTCCAGAAAAAAAACACCAGATATGCTTTCAAGCAAAATTCTGTGTATAATTTCAGGGGGTTCTTGGGAAGCTACTAACTGCATTGTACTTTATAAAGATTGTTCTCTACCTAAACATTCTTGAATTCCTGTCATGAGTGTTTAGTGAAATGTGCCTTAGCAACTGAATGGAAGAAGATTTTTGCAAACAACGCTTCCGATAAGGGGCTAATACCCAACATATATAAGGAACTCATACAACTCAACAACAACAAAAAACCAAACAATCCAATTAAAAAATGGGCAGAGGGCCTGAATAGACATTTCTTCAAAGAAGACATACAGATAGCAACGGACATATGAAAAGATGCTCAACATCACTAAACATCAGAGAAATGAAAATGAAAACCACAATGAGATATCACCTCACACCAGTTTGAATCGCTATTATCAACAAGACAAATAAGTCAAGTTTTGGATAGGCTTTGGAGAAAAAGGAGCCCTCATATACTTTTGGTGGGAATGTGGTTTGGTGCACTCACTATGGAAGGCAGTGTGGAGATTCCTCAAAAAATTAAGAATAGAATTACCATATGACCCAGCAATCCCTCTCCTGGGTATCTACCCAAAAACTCTGAAAACATTTATCCATAAAGATATATGTGCTCTGATGTTCATTGCAGCTTTATTTATGGTGGCCAAGACATGGAAACAACCAAAGTGTCTTTCAATAGATGATTAGATAAAGAAGATGTGGTATCTGTACACAATGGAATACTACTCTTCCATGAGAAAAGATGAAATAATGCCATTTGTGACAACATGGATGAAACTTGAGATTATTATGCTAAGCAAAATAAGTCAGACAGAAAAAGTCGAGAACCATATTATTTCATTGATATGTGGTATATAAAACTGAAAACAACAAAGGAACAAGATACAAATGAAGAAACAAAAACTCATAGACACAGACAATAGTTTAGTGGTTACCAGAGGGTAAAGGGGGAGGGGGGTGGTAGATGAGGGTAAACGAGATCAAATATATGGTGATGGAAGGAGAACTGACTCTGGGTGGTGACAAACAATGTGAAGTATAGATGATGTATTACAGAATTGTACACTTTAAACCTAAGTAACTTTACTAACAATTGTCACCCCAATAAACTTTAATGAGAAAAAAAGAAATGTGCCTTTTATCCCCTCCAAATAATGACTGTTTGTTGTTACTAAGTTCTCAGTGGTATAGAGAATGCATTATGGCAAAATATAAAGTGTATATTATCGAACAATATTTTAAACTCATGAGTTGCCTTTCATCCTAGACAGAGAGGACAAGAAGCTACTTCTGAAGGGGAAGAGACTGGTGACTAATATGTGTTGAGCACCTACTATGGGCCAGCCAGCAAGCTCAGTTTTTTGTATATGTGATCTGACTTAATTCTGACAATGATTCTGTGACGTGGATTTACTCCAGTTTAACAGGTGTGGAACTGAGGCTCAGAGATCTTGTCAGTCATTTTGAGTCTGTCAAACTCAAGAGCCCACTTTCTTCAGTATCATGTGGTTTTTCCAATAACATGTATTTTCTTGTTTGAATATACTGGGCTTTAGACAAGAAGAGAGCATTGTTGGGATGCTGATGACCTGAGAAGATACTGAGAATAATTGGGCAACTACCCTTTGATGTAGCAATAAAGACACAATTCAAGCCAATAATCAGAGTATTAAAAGAAAGAGCCATTAGTGAATATCACGGAGGGCACACTGGAGGCAGCTGTGTGCCACTGAAGGTTATCTTGCACGAGATCACCGATGCCTGGATTAAAACGGGAAGATGACGTTAGAAAACTCAGCTTCCTCCAACTCAGACCTATCGCCACAGTTCACTCCTACCCCGAAGCAAGTGGGCATGAAGGACAGAAAACCAACAGGAAGAAAAGATGTGGGGTCTCATTAGGAAAGTAGGTCAGATTCTCACACTTGGTCTGCTCCTAACTTCTTCCCTTGCATTGTTCATTATCTTTAGGACACATCCCGTGACTGCTGAGGGCCCTGCTAGTAAAGCTCATTGTGCCTGTGAACTATTCTGTGGTGATCAGCAATAGTAGCCCTAATTCACAGTAAGGAAAAGCTGAATGGTATTATTCTGCTTTGGGATTTTGGTCAGTAAAGGTGGGACAGCCTATACTGTACCTCATTGACTAAGATATATTTTTTTTCTCCTTGAGAAGAGGATTTTGTTTCCTAGAGATACTACTCTGGAATTTTTCCCAGCCAACTTTTTTGTTTTCTTTTTTCTTTCTTTCCTCCTTTCCTTCCTTCCTTCCTTCCTCCCTCCCTCCCTCCCTCCCTCTCTTCCTTCCTTCCTTTCTTTTTTTGAGAGGGATGGAAAATTCACTGGGTACCATTGACCATGTGGTACTTACTGGGTGGAAGTCAGCCTCAGGAGCTTGGCCTCTTGGTGAGTGACCAAACTGGGAATCAACCCACAATTTGGGCATATAAAATAGGCCCATTTAGAGGAATCGCATGAATTTTCATCATGAACTAGCAAACATCAGAGGTCATTAGGAAACTAACATAATAATACACTACCCTTTCTCATGGCTTATATCAAAGAGCCTAGTCAAATGAAATATGAAGAGAAAAATTATACTTTTTAATCTCCAGTGCTTTCATTCAACCATGAATGGTGTTAATTCAGGGTAGTTGTAAAGGGCATTTCAATGAGAGATCTGAAACAAGAAAAAGTAGGTACATGCTGGCAGTCTAAAGAGTCAGATCCAATTACAGTAATATTTGAGATCTGACCATTAAGTTTGTGAACTTATCCTAGAAAAAGTGCTACATACCTCATTGCTGAATATCACTACAGTCACCTTTGAACTACTCCCCTTGGGAAGCTATGCACCAAAGCCAGCACCTAGTCCACCCTTCAAAGCAATTTTGAACTCTTTTTTTGGAATGGTCATCAGAGCTGTTGTCATATTACCCTTGATGTCCTGAATATCATACAAATATCTTCTTTTCAATATGTCCTTTATCTTTGGGTAAAGAAGAAAGTCATTGGGGGCCAGATCAGGAGAGTAGGGAGGGTGTTCCAAAACAGTTATTTGTTTACTGGCTAAAAACTCCCTCACATGCAATGCTGTGTGAGCTGGTGCATTGTCATGATGCAAGAGCCATGAATTGTTGGCAAAAAGTTCAGGTCGTCTAACTTTTTCACGCAGCCTTTTCAACACTTCCGAATAGTGAACTTGGTTAAGTGTTTGTCCAGTTGGTACAAATTCATAGTGAAGAATCCCTCTGATAGCAAAAAAGGTTAGCAACATTGTTGCAAAAAGTTAGCAAACTTAATTGTCAGACCTTGTAGAATGTTAAACTTAGAGGACATGGAGTGCCACCCAATTACATACATCAAAGGTATGTGACCATTGTCTCTGTGCAGGAACCAGAATCACCTGGAAGACTTGCTAAAAATAGAGCTTTCTGGGTCCTACCTCCAGAGTTTCTGATTCAGTTTCTGGGTGGCCTGAGAATTTGTTTCTAGCAAGTCCCCAGGTGCTGCCGAGGCTGCTGGTCCAGGCCCCTGTCGTGAGAACTGTGCTACACCATTCCTGCGGGTGACTGAGTCACCCAGGGCTGGCTCCAACACTTCTAATGAGCTGAGCTGTGAAAGCGGCCTCTGCCAGCAGGACCTGTGTCTTAGAGCTTACTGATGCTGCACGCAAAGTGCTTTCTGGGAACTCTCTCCCTAGTCTGAGTTCTGCCAGCTGGAATGACTCTGAATACACCTAATGTATTCTGCTATCCAACTCCCAATGGTTTAGTTTTTTTAAAAATTGGTGTATACATGTAAAGTGTATGCGTACAAGTTCTGACAATTAAGTTTGCGAACTTGTTGCAACGACGTTGCCTACCTTTTTTGATATCAGAGGGATTATTCATTACAAATTTGTACCAACTGGACAAACAGTTAACCAAGCTTACTATTTGGAAGTGCTGAAAAGGCTGTGTGAAAAAGTTAGACGAAAACGACCTGAATGTTTTGCCAACAATTCATGGTTCTTGCATTACGACAATGCACCAGCTCACACAGCACTGTCTGTGAGGGAGTTTTTAGCCAGAAAACAAATAACTGTTTTGGAACACTCTCCCCACTCACCTGATCTGGCCCCCAATGACTTCTTTCTTAACCAGAAGATAAAGGGCCTATTGAAAGGAAGATATTTTGATGATATTCAAAATGAGAGCTCTTATGGCCATTCCAGAAAAAGAGTTCAAAATTGCTTTGAAGGGTGGACTAGACACTGGCATGGGTGCATAGCTTACTAAGGGAGGTAGTTCAAAGGTGACCGTAGTGATATTCAGCAATGAGGTATGTAACACTTTTTCAAGGATGACTTCATGAACTTAATTGTCCGACCTTGTATTATGTGTACAGGTTGATGGATTTTTATATATGTACACACCTGTTTAGCTACTCCCAGGTTAAGACATAGAGTATTTCCACCACCCCAAAAGGTTGACTTATATTCTTTCTCGGTCACTCCTCACCCTCAAAGGTAACTACTATTCTTCTCCAATTGCCATGGATAAGTTGTGCGTTCTTGAGCTTTATGTAAATGGAGGCATAGAGAATATTCTTTTGTGTCTTATGCTTTACTCAAAATGACTATGAGATTCAACCATGTAGTAAATAGCAGTTCTTTCCTTAACGTTGCCTGTAGTATTCTGAGTTTGACATGTTGTCTTACATTTAATTCCCTGACCTTTCTTCTATTTTGTATATATTTAAGGTTCCTAATTATGTTAGCTAGTATGACTGCTTCCCATGAATCATGACACTAAGTACATTACATCAGTTAATCTTTCCAATAGTGTGAGTTTGGTAGACCATTAATCCATTTTACAGATGAGATAACCAAGGCTCAGTAACTTGCACAAAGTCCCATAGATAATAAGAGGTAGAGCCAGTATTGAATGCAGGGCCTTCTCATTTATTCAGGAGCCTGAGTGCTTAGCTAGTGTATTATCATGCCTCTCATTCTTGGTTCTTTGACAATAATCACCACTGAGAGGTGGACTCCAGAAAACATGCAAGCTTCCTTCTAGTTCAAGGACTTTTCCATTTTTCAGCCTCTTTTCCTCCCCTTCCATCGCCCCATCTACTGGTTCTAAGACACAATCAAGCAGACTGGTGAAGTGGGGGCTGGCACTTGCCAATGTGTCATGGAGATTTCCCCAGCCCCGTCTTCAGATGAGCACATCTGTTGGAAGCATAGATTCTCCATTCAGCTGTCTTTCTATAGGAATGAATGCTCCTATTTGCTACCTCTCTGATCACTCCCCAAATTCCTGTGCTTGATAAGTATTATACAAATAATAGAAGACTCAGCTCTGCTCTGTGGTTCCTGTTAAGGTTACACCTAAATTGTCTCTGAAAAAGAATTATCTGTTCTGTTGAAGGAAATGTTTGAACTTCCTTTGTCTTTAATGACTAATAAATCCTCAGCAGAAGGAAAGTTATTCTTTTTTGTTTTTAAAGATTTTATTGGGGAATTGGGAGAGGGGAACAGCGCTGGGAAATCCGGGGAAGGGGAACATACAAGTTGCTGTCCTTTTGTTCTTCAGTCTAGTTGTGGAGGATGTTGCTTCACTGGCCCATGTAGGTATTATCATTGCGCTCTTCCTGGGCAAGGCAGATCGCTTGCTGGCCTCTGGACGGCCACTCACGGCGGCTGCTGGCTGCTCACGCTGGCTGCCAGCCACACACACGGTAGCTTATGGCAGCCCACTGCAGCAGGGGCAGCAGCCTACGCTGTCCCAGCGAGTCATGGCAGCCCAGCTCCAGGTTGAGCTGTTGTTCACCATCTTAGCTGTAGAGGGCACAGTGTCACTGGCCCCCATGTGGGATCTGAACCGGGGCCCTGCTGCTTAGAGCTGGTGTCCCAAGCCAGCTCTTAACCAACGCGCCACTCGGCTGGCCCGAAAGTTATTCTTAAATACAAATTACCACAGGCAAATTATGCTTCATTTCCTTTTTCATTTTGCTACTTATGGTTGGAAAATTGCTGGTCAGCTTACTCCATGGTATTAACTTGAATAGATTTAAAAAGATATTAAGGTGCTTTGCAGCAGTTTTAAACCTTGCTTTTGTTTGGTATCTGAATAAAAAGTCTCTGCATACACTGATGTTTATGAATTTTTCCATTTTTTTGCCTATTTTCTTTTTAAAGATTTTATTGGGGAATTGGGGGAGGGGAACAATGTTGGGGAATTGGGGAAGGGCAACAGTCAAGTTGTTGTCCTTCAATCTCAGTTGTGGAGGGCGCAGCAAGCTCAGCTCCAAGTCCAGTGGCGCCGCTCAGCTCAAGGTGCTGTGTTCAATTAGTTGCGGGTGGGCATAGCCACCATCCCATGCAGGAGTGGAACCAGCAGCCTCGTTGTTAAGAGCGCATGCCCTATCCATTGAGCCTTCCGGGCGGCAGCTCAGCTCAAGGTGCTGAGTTCAATCTTTAGTTGCGAGCAGATGTAGTCCACCATCTTGAACAGGCAACCTTGTTGTTAGGAGCACGTGCTCTCACCAGCTGAGCCATCCTGCCACCTTTTGGCAGCTCAGCTGGGCGCAGCTCACTGGCCCATGTGGGAATTGAACCAGCGACCCTGTTGCTCAGAGCTCGCACTCTTGAGCAAGTTCTTAACCAACTGAGCCATTCGGCTGGCCTAGTTTGCCTATCCTTTATGATGTATGCAGATCTAAAAAATTTAGGGTTCTGTTTCTAAGTATATAGACATGGTGGTGTTTGGATTTGTAAAGGTGGGTTGCCTGTGAAATAATTTTGTGTGTTCTAACAGGAAATGAATTTTAGGCATGAAAAATGGGATGTTCTTTTCTTTAATCTGTCATCTCACTATTTTTTTTCTTAAATCACATAAAATTCATTTATCTGTTTATCTTTCTGGGATTCTAATTTATATCCTAAGATTTGTGCTGGGGAAAGCTTTGGGAAAGGTTTTTTTTGTTTTGTTTTGTTTCAAAGAGCCATAAACTGTCTGGACGACCAGTATGGTAGGGCAACCAAATGATCGTTCAGGGAAAGGTGTTCTTTATGGAAGCATTCCATATGGAAGGAATGAGAGAATCACAAACCACTCTTCTGCAACTCTAATGAAATAGTGGATCTAGGCAAACATTATCAGCGATTGCTAAAACTATTAAGTGAAAGATCAATGAGGAACTTTATCATGGCTGATCAGGAGGACAGTACTGGAACCCACCATCAATCTTACCACCACTGAAAGTAGACAACTTGATAGTGTACCTTCTGATGTGATGAAGTCGTCAGTACTTAGCATCGCCTATAAAGTGTTCTTGCAGTTAGCACTGGACCTGAGTCTCACCCACCCTCCAGCTCTACCTGCCAGAACAGAAGGAAATACAGGAGACTGAGCTGCGGTTCTCAGCCTTCACTGCACATTAGACTCACACGGGGAATTTAAAAGTCATGATGCCCAGGGGCTGGCCGAATGGCGCGTTGGTTAAGAGCTGGCTTGGGACGCCAGAGGGCCCCGGTTCAGATCCCACATATGAGGACCAGTGACACTGCCCTCTACAGCTAAGATGCTGAACAAGAGCTCAACCTGGAGCTGGGCTGCTGTGAGTCGCCGGCAATGGTGTAGGCTGCAGCCCCTGCTGCAGTGGGCTGCCATGGGCTACCATGTGTAGCCAGCAGCCAGCGTGAGCGACCAGCAGCCACTGTGAGGGGCTGTCCAGAAGCCGGCGACTGATGTGCCTCGCCCGGGAAGAGCGCAATGATGGTGCCAACTTGGGCCAGTGAAGCAATGTCCACCACAACTAGACTGAAGAACCAAAGGACAGAAACTTGTCTGTTCCCCTTCCCCCAATTCCCCAGTGCTGTTTCCATCCCCCAATTCCCCAATAAAAATCTTTAAAAAAAAAAAAAGAAGTCATGATGCCCAGGCTATGTCCTCGACCAATTAAATGAGCTCTTGGCCTGGGCATCAGTATTTTTTTCTAGCTCCTTCAGATGTTACAGTACAAGCCAAGGGTGGAAACCAAGGGAGCAGAAGAAAAAGTTAAAAGACAAGACAAGAAAACAATCATGAAATACAGGATGTGAGAAAGTCCATAGGACAAATGATCATTGTTTTCTAACACATATATGTAGCCGTAGAAAAAAGGCTGGAAGGGGGACACACTGGTAGATTAAATGCAACTTAAGAAACATAGGCCAAATGTGATGTGGGGACTTTATTTTGACCCTAATTCCAAGAAACCAACCATTCCAAGACATCTTCTGAAGAATCAGGAAAATCTAAATACAGACTGAGTATTCTACCAAGCATTAATGTTGTTACTTGTGATAATGGTTTTGCTAAAAAAAAAAATCTTAGAGACTCATACTGAAGTATTTATGGATGAAATACAATGTCTGGTATTTGTTTTAAAGTTCCCTGGCAAAAATAGTGAGGGAATACATAAAAACAGACACAAAAGATTGATAAAATGTTGATAATTATTAAAGTGGGATGATGGGTATATGAGGGTTCATTTCACTATTCTCTCTACTTTAGTGTTTTAAAAATTCTCATAAGAAAAGATTTAACAGGAGGCATAAAGGTGAAATATGTGATAACATATCTCTTGTATTGGGATACATTATCAGTAGAAAGTCTAGGAAGTTCATATGGAAGACAAACCTTTATATATTGAAGCATACAAAATGTATCTGTTCAGTTATTAATCATATTTATATCTTGTTTGCAGGTGGTGCTAGGTCGCCTCCTTCTACTGTTATCAACCAAAATGAAACGTTCGCCAAAGTCTTTTTTAAGCCTAGTGTGATACAACAAGCCAGGATTGCCCAGAATGGCATTCTGGGAGACTTCATCATTCAATATGATGTCAATAGGGAACAGAGCGTTGGGGACATCCAGGTAAGGGGTTCGTTGTTGGTCTTTCTTGTTCATTGCCTGATACTTCTAGTTAGACTCAGAACTGGGGTTTCCAGTACTTATCTAAGGGAGACAGAACTTTGTGATTCTTAGGAAATTTGTTTTAACCCAAAATGTGTCTCCAGGGAGACTAGTGAGGTTCCCTGGCTGGAGGCTGAGGGTATCTATTTCTTGCTTCAATAATCTGGAAAGCAAATGAAATCTACAATTTTCCCTGTGGTATTTTAGATGAAGTTAGAATTTTAGCTGTTCTTCAATTTTAATTAAAGGAGACTGGTCCCTGGCTCAATTCCCTTTAGGTTTTATTGCTCCAGAGACAGGGTGGGAATATTAAAATGTATTAATGTGCATCCAGAATATAGATAACCTTGATGTCTCAACTTGTAAGATGTTGGGTAAAAACTGGATAATGAAGGAAGCAGGATTTCCAAGTGACAAGGGGGCAGAAAAGGATGGATAGTTTAAAGTGAATTAGTCAACGTAGTCGATAATTTTTTAAGGGATGATTTTATCCTTATACAGATTAAATTAGCGATTTGTTCTCTTGGAAGGATCGAGACCATAGATACTTCTGTCCTGGGTATGGAATCTGCCCCTAGATCCCGTTTTATGCTGTCTTTGACTTTTTGAAGCTCCCTCCACAGACTGTCCATTTTAATTAGTTTTTCTGCCTATTCTGAGTGCTACCATTTTTACTTTCTTTCCTCCCCCAACCCCCAGGTTCTAAATGACTATTTTGTGCACTACTTTGCTCCCAAAGACCTTCCTCCGTTACCCAAGAATGTGGTATTTGTGCTTGACACCAGTGCCTCCATGGTAGGAACCAAACTCCGGCAGGTAAGTGAGTGCCAGACACCCATTTTTTTTTCCTCTCACTTTTGCCTGGGACAATGATGTTCTCTGTGGGTAAAATTCAATTGATGCCAAATGTCTGCATTACCATTCAGCTATTCTGCCTACAGAGGACGTTCCTGAACTGATTCAGTTAAGCCATTGACTATCATTTCATCATAGTGCTTTCAAGAGAGCAGAGGGACATGTTATAGAAACACCTTGAAATAAAGGGGGCCTAAAGAGTGGATATGTGAGACAGGACTGCATTGAGGGTCACTCAGTAACACTATCGTGGATGGAATAATGGAATAATTCTGTTCAGTAATGATGTCCTTTGAGAACAATGGCAGACAGTCATTGGCACTCTCCCCTCCCCTCCCCCCGGCTTATCCTTAGAACAGAGGATTTGTATCTCAATAATTATTAATCATATTGTGATATTCTCAAAATATATAGGATGAATCTTAAAATTCTAGGGATGGGAGGGACATTAAGGGACTATGCAGTGTATACTGAAAATTAAGTTATCCTATCCTGAAAACATTTCTATCTACACTTTTTTTAAACAAACCAATGGAAAAAGCTATTCTTATCTTACTCTGATATCCTGAATATCAGAAAATTGCATTTATTGGGTTGTCGGACAAGTCATGACGTATTTTATCTATGTTTTTCAAGGTTATTTATTTATATAAAGAACAAAGATCAATCAATGATATATAGCCCATTTTGTTCGATAACCTTTTCCCATCTTTCAGTGCGATTCATAATTCCTTGTTCATTAGAAGCACCTGTCTTTATTTGCAAAAAACTGAAAAAGGTGCTGATTTACAGCCTCATCTGAATTGAACGTTATACCATGCCAGGAGTTTTGAAGAGAACGAAACAAGTGGAAGTCTGATGGTGCAAGGGCAGGCGAGTATGGTGGGTGTGGCAACACATCGCATCCAAGCTCCAATAATTTTTGACGGGTGATCAAACTTGTGTGTGGTCTCGCACTGTCGTGATGGGACACAACTCCTTTACAATTAACAAGCTTTGGACATTTCTGGATGATGGATTCATTCAAACTGTCCAATTGCCGACAGTACACATTTGAATTGATTGTTTGGTTCCTTGGTAGGAGCTTGAGAAACATGACACCTTTAAAATCCTACCACACTGAGAGCATAACCTTCCTCTGATGCATGTCTTCTTTTGTTGTTATTTGAGGCAAATCATCACGTCGGGGCGGGGGGGACCAAGACCGTTTGTGCACCACATTGTTGTAAACAATCCACTTCTCATCACCAGTTATCAGTCGCTTCAAAAAAGGATTGTTTCCTCATCTTTAATGAGCGTATTGCAGATGTTTATACATGCTGTCAAATGAACTTCTTTGAATTCATGCGGAACCCAAATATTGAGCTTGCTTACGTGTCCCAGCTTCTTCAGGTGGTCTTGAATGCTTGAATGATGGATGTTCAATGTTTCTGCAATCTCTCGTGTTGTGTAATGTGGGTTTGACTCAATCAATGCCTTGATTTTGTCGTAGTCAACCTCAGTGGGCCTCCCTGACCGAGGAGCATTGTTGAGATCAAAATCACCAGCACGGAATTTCGTGAACCATCGTTGCCACTGACGTTCTTGTAAAGCACTGTCACCGTAAACTTTATGCAACTTTTCAGAAGCTTGACACACGTTCTTCCCTTTATGGAAGTAAAACAGTAAAATATGGCAAAAATGCACAGTTTGGTCTTCCACCTTCAACTTGTTGTAAAATCTCCAAAACTCAACCAAATCACTCAATTTTTTTTAGAATGAAGCTAGAACTGTCAGCTGTCAAATGACATGGCAATAACATAGATGCAAATGACTCTAGTACTTCAAAAAATTAACTAGTGCCATCTGTCACAAACATGCATCGTGACTTTTCTGACAACCCAATATAATGTATTTTCAACTCATGTAATAGAAAACAGAAAGAGCTACTTACTGGCTGCCAGACCAACTGATATCTCTACATCCATTAAAAACTTAGATCTCTTAGCTTTTCTTTCTTAACTCATTATCTGTTTTTATTAATTAGTAATAAATATGTGGTTTAATGAGGAAAATGTATCTCAAACTTTGTAAGGACCCTCTATTTCACCTGTTTCCACCCACCCCTAGGGCCCACTCCACAGACATTTGAACCATTGATCCTAGCTGATAAACTGTTGAACCTATTTTCTCTGTTATTACTTGTGAATGGTCTTTTTGGGCCTTTAGATTTAAAAATCATGCAGTATAATATATTGATCTTTTCTTCATGGCATTTGATTTTTCTTCACTCCAAAACAGTTAAAAATATTTTCCAAAATGTGATATAAAGATTAGGTTTAACTGTTTTCTTTCAGAGGATAGCCAAATATGATTTCTCATTAATACAGGGGGAAGACGACCTCACCCGGTAAGTCAGCTTCCTATAGGTCTTCAATATCGCTTTCTTGTACAGAAGTCAGCCCTCTGACGCCTCCACTTTTACTGCTTTTCTCTCCTTTGATAGCTCTGATCTTCCATCTGGTGTTATTTTTTTTTGTTTGCCTAAGGAACAGTTGTTGGTATCTTTTTAAATGTGGGTCAGCTGGTAAAGAAATTTCTCAGTGCTTGTCTGTCTGAAAATGATTGATTTCATTCTCATTCTTTAAGGATACATTTACTGGTATGGAGTTCTAGGTTGGCAGTATTTTCTTTCAGTCCACTGAAGATGGATTCTGTTGTCTCCTGGCTTCCTTTGTTGCTGGTGAAAAGTCAGTTATATTTTTAACTTGTTCCTCTAAAGGCAACTTTTATTGTCAACTGCTTTTAAGATTTTCCTTTGTCTTTAGCTCTCCGTAGATTTAATACAATGGTTCTTGGTGTCAATTTCTTCTTATTTTTTTCTGCCTGAAGTTCCTGGGACTTCATGAATTTGTGGACTCATGAGAAAATCCTCAGCCATTGTCTCTGATATTGCTTTGGCTAATTTTTCCTTCTGGGATTCCAATGCGAGATTTTCTCTCCATATTTTCTGTGTTCCCAATGCTCTCTTCTATTTTGCCTTTCCATATTTCACTCCAAAACTATCTTCCGATTCACAGATTCTCTCTTCAGGTATGTCTCATATGCTGTTAAACTCACCCATCAGGTTATTTCAGTTGTTACATTGTTTTAGTCTTAGAATTTCCATTTGGTTCTTTTGCAAATCTGCTCTGTTACTTTTTAGAATGTTCAGTTATTTTACAAACTTTTTAATCATTGTTTTTTCCTCAAGCACAGTAAACAGCTATTTTAAAGTCTGTATGTCATTATTCCAAATTCTGGAGATGCTTAGGAGCTGTGTTTGTTTCTCATCTTCTCTCCTTGTGTGACTGGTTGTATCTTTGATTGCTTGATAGACATTATATTAAAAAATGTGTTTGTAGAAATAGTGGAGGCCTAATATGATGATTTTGCCTATTGAGAAAGTTTTGATTTGTTTCTGTTAGGTAGGTGCCTGGGGACATTACAGTCTGGGATCACTTTAGACCATTTTTAGGGCTTGAGATTTTTCTGGGCAGCAAAATGACTCAATCCTGGATAGCAATTCTTTCAAAATGGGTTTATTTTTGTTTTTCATCAAAAGTAGTGGGTTTACCAGAGCACCTATCCTTGTTGGGCCCTGGACTTCAACTTTTGGCCTCTACACTACTAAATGTTCAGCCTCTCAATACCTCTTTCACCTTGACAGATTTCCCTTAGACAAAAGTGATCCCCAATACTGAGCCGACCTCTTTACATTTTCATCTTCTCCCAGATGTTTTTTCCCACTATTTTGTTAACTCTCTGATACTTTCAAGAATTTAAAAAAATAAACATTTTGTTTACCTTTAAAATTTGTTCTCATTGGAAAGGTTGGATACAGGTTAACTGTAGGTTTTCTTTATGGGCACCATTTCCCCAAGTTGTATTCACACATAATGAATGAAGCATTATTTTGTAGTGGTTGGTTGGTTATTGATGTTTGAGAGGTCACACAGCCTTTCTATATTTATGAAGTACCCTGTAAAGTTCTTTGCTTTATGTACTCCAAGTTTTGTTTTTATTTAAAGATTTTTATTGGGGAATTGGAGGGATGGGAACAGTGCTGGGGAATTGGGGAAGGGGAACAGACAAGTTGCTGTCATTTTGGTCTTCAGTCTAGTTGTGGAGGACATTGGTTCACTGGCCCAAGTTGGCACCATCATTGCACTCTTCCCGGGCGAGGCACATCAGTTGCTGGCCTCTGGACGGCTGCTCACTGCGGCTGCTGGCCGCTTATGCTGGCTGCTGGCGGCTCACGCTGGCTGCTGGCTACATGCGGTAGCCCATGGCAACCCACTGCCACAGGGGTTGCAGCCTACACCGTCGCCAGCGACTCACAGCAGCCCAGCTCCAGGTTGAGCTGTTGTTCAGCATCTTAGCTGTGGAGGGCAGTGTCACTGCCCTCATATATGGGATCCGAACCGGGGCCCTCTGGCTTCCCAAGCCAGTTCCTAACCATTGCGCTACTCGGCCGGCCCTGTACTCCAAGTTTTTAAGTGCCATCATTGGCCAAGTTGTTTTTGTGACTTTATTGGCTGGATAATAAATGTTGACAGAAGGATGATCATGGCTTCTTTTGAGACCACTGTTGGACACAGGGTACAGTGTTAATTAGGTCTTGCATCTGACCCAGTATGATAATTCCCATTTGGATTTTGAATAAATTAACAGCTACTGAGTGGTTGCCATACACTAGTTTTCTCCATGTATCTTGTTAAACTCCTATACATCTATGAAATGTCAGCTTTTCGTTTTTTCTTTAAAACAATGAGCTTCCGGTGGGCAGGGTTTGGGTTTCCTCTGACAACACATAACTTGATGAAAATATTGATGATTAAGGTTACTGCAACCAATCTGAATTTGTGTTACCACCAAATATTTTGTGTTTTGATATTTTTACTTAACATCATTTTATAAATAATATTATTAAAAACCTGATTTATTGGCCATAGTGCAACACTATTCAACAGAAATTTCTGTAACAATGGGAATGTTTTTTATCTTTGCTATTTCATATGGTAGCCACTAGTCACATGCGGCTGTTAGCACTTCAAATGTGATTAGCAACTGAGGAACTGAATTTTTTATTTAACTTTAATACATTTAAATTTAAAAAGCCACGTGTGGCTAGTGCTTGCCATGGTAGACAGTTGAAGAACATTTACTCACTCTACCACCAATGACAGATTAATTATTTCAATTTTTTTGCTATCTTGGCAGCACTGGGATGAATATCTTCATGTAAAAGTTCTCAAAGACATGCCTGATCATTTTTTTAAGTTACATTCTTAGAAGTGGAATTACTGGGGCAAAGAAGACCAATTCATTTGTGTTTTTTACGGATATTTCAGAAACGTTTTCTAACAAGGCCATACCAATTTATAACATAGAAAACTGTTACCAGAGTAGGAATTCCAAATGGATTAAGCAGTTAAAAGGAATCAATGAACCACACCCCAAAATATGTAAGAAAATATAGAAAAAAAGTATATAACTAGTTTTGAAGTAGGGAAGGACTTTGTAAGCCTAAAAGCAATGAAAGTAATTAAAAATGAAAAAAACAATCAGTAACTTTAGCTACATAAAAATTATACTTTTGTTTTAAGTAAAGACATAATAAAAGTGAACAAAAGATGGAAAAAATTATGCAGCAAAACGTTTTTCTTTAATATATAAAGAGCTATTCCAGATCAATCAAAATTAATCCTGTATAAGAAAATGGGCAAAGACTATGAAACAATTTACAAGAAAAGTGAGAAGGTTCAATAAGATTATAAAAAAGTGTCCAATGTACGAGTAAAGAAATACAAAATTTAACAATACTATTTTTATCTTCATATTGTCAAACTTAAATAATGTAAATTACTTATAATGACAATTTCTATAGTATGCATTTGTAGAACTAAAAAAGGTTATATATAATATTTCAATTATTTCCCAATAAACATTAAGAAACATAAAAACAGTGAAGTGCATGGTCAGTTCCACTTCACCTTCACACAGAGGCTATTGGTCACCCAAAACCACAGCAGCTTGCAGCACTCATGTCTTCAGGTGCCTCAGTCACCTCAGAGTTTAACCTCAAACTCAGTTCATTCCAGTGCACAGGGCCTCCATCCACTTTTGATGGGAGAACTATCAAGAATCTTCTTACTCAATAACCCCCAGAAAGATAAATCCTTCCCCAAATTGTGTAGAGAAAACCAATGAACCAAATCAGGGTCTTGTAGACTTACCTTCAATGATAAAATAATTTGGGCACTTCTTAAAAATATGGCATGGAACATTTACAATATGCCAGATATTATGCTATGGGTATCACATGAACTGTTGAATAAAAGGATATGTAATCTTTCTAACAATTTGGTTGTCATCTCCATTTTACTGATGGAGAAACTGAGGCTTTGCAAAGGTAGATAGCTCAGCTAGTAAATGGCAGGGGCAAGCTTCAAAGCCAGGCCTGACTCTGAAGCCCATGAATCAAACCATGATGCTACGTGTATGGTGTCTCAGCGCAAGTGTCATGAGGCAGCATTCTGCAATGACAGATGTACAAATGGGTCAGGGCCAGTGCAGCCTGACATTTCAAGACCCTCCATGGGTCAGGGTCAGTGCAGTGTGACATTTCAAGGCTGCATTTCAGAAGGAAGGATTCCCTTGCATTGTGCAAGGGCAATGTCATGATAGTTGTCACTCCATTTGTAATTCTCCCCTCTTTCTTCATTCCTGGATATTAACATTCCATTCCTGGCCAGGCACTGAAAGTTTGGCATGCACCCTGCTGGCTTCTAAACTACAGCATGGCCTCTTTCCAGGAGAACCACCCAAGAGTAGACAAATATGTCAGAAGCCTCTAGGTAATTTTTACTGTCCATCGCTTTGAAAACCACAGACTATTGTAGAAGCTCTCAGCTTCTCTAAGGACACAGCTCTGAGTGAAAAGCTTAGTTGGCTCTTCGCAGCATCTCATACACAATATCATGTCTACTGGCGAGGAGGAAAATTACCCTGAAGCACAGGGCATTCATGACATGTCAGCGGGTTTGGCAACAGCAGACATTTGTTCTATGAAATTCTATGAAGGATCATTCACTGTTATACTGGATAGTCTTGGCTTCCCTCATCTCTGATGGGCCTGAAATACTCCACTGTCCTCACCACAACATAGGCCACATCGCTGGTGTGTAATAATTCCTTGAACAACTTAGAAAGAATTGAAAAAATTATTTAACCTTAAAACATATACACGGTGAAGGGTATATCAGTACCTGCTAGTGCCTGAAGCTGTGTGCATCTGATATTTTCTGGTTCTTGGTTTAATCCCAGTGGGAATGTGAGCCTGGAAGCCAGGACTTAACCAGCTTGGGGACATCTACGGACCCTTCTCTCCCCACCCCCAGGTGGCTAGCACATGGCTTGACTGTTTTCTCTCCCACGTGCTTTTGCTGATGAATGTGTTGAGTGATGGCTCTGGTGCTAGGTCAGGCAAGATTTCTACCTCCCAATTGGAGTTTGTAAAACTTCTCAGTGAGAGGGGGAACCGAGAAGAGTCACAAAAATATGTGATCAGGGCAGACCTTTTTCTTGTTAGTTGCATGCTTAAAGCATTGGCACCAGCAAACACACATGCCCTTGGGAACATTAAGGAAAATATATGTCTAGTATTTAATAGACATGTTTCTTTGATCAAGGTCTGCATGTTTTTCTCTTTCTGTTCCCTAATCTATATAATTAGGTTTTCTACTTTCACCTTCATGTTAGGGAGTTTGGCTAAGGGATCCTCTTTGTCAACCAAGCAGTGACTAACGAATGTATCATTTACCAGATGTCTTTCATGCTGTAACTTTCACAATTCATTTTCATAATCGATGCTATTCTCTGCCAACCCTAGACTCCCATTAGCTTTCGGAAGGTTGTTTTCCTTTCTTCATTAATTTAGTGCATAGTTTTAGAGGGCAAAGAACAAGCATAATGTTTCTTATCTGTAACTGCTAAATTTTGAGGGGAATCATGAACTGATGGGCAGGAGAACGGGCACCTGAATGTTGCTTGCGTTTCCTCCACTGGCTTATTTCATGCTTCAGCACACCAGCTGCTTCTTCGCTGTCCAAAACTGGGCTTCAAGAGCAATTTGGACATTTTATGTGTCACCTTATAGGCCAATAGTATGTTAGCTCCACAGATTTGGGGGCCATCTTATTTTCGATCATGATGGTACATATTCCCAGCTCCTAGCACTGTACAGGGCACATAGTAGGTTGCGACTTTTGCTGAAAAACATACCAGCACATACGCATTAAATATAGTGTGCGTTTTTAAGATAAAGTAGCTACCATTGAGCAACTAGTACATATGAAGCACTCTAAGAGTTTGACATACATTTTTCATTTAATCTTTTAGCAGTCCTGTGAAGAAGACATTGTTATCCCCATTTTGTAAGTGATAAGGTGAGGGGCAGGAAGGTGATGTAACTATGCTGAAATACACGGAGTTATAAGTAGAAAAATTCGGAGTCAAGCCCAGCCTACTTCCCTCTAAAGCTCTTTACCGTAACATTCTTCACTGCTAGACCGTAAGATAATTTGAGACCACCTCTCAAGCTTTCAGGCTCTACGTGTTCTTATCGCCAGGTGACGTGATGTGGCGTGCTGCCCATCTCGGATGAGTGCTGGCCACTGCCCCGAAAGGCCTCAGCCAGCAGCTTGCTGTTGTGGAAAGCAATGGAGCCGCTCTGCTCTGATGCATAGAATTAACTATTGATGTTTTGTTATTGAACTTTAAGCACACCTTGGGCGTGTATGGCATGCAGACTTGTTTCCCCTTTGCCATTTAAATTGGCTAGGCTGAATGTAAGTGTGGCGATGGCACAGGTGTAGAGTGACGGCAGGTGGGTGGGTGACTGTGCGGTCCAGTGATCTCTAATGGCACATTCATTCTAGCTTTCCTCTTTGAGAACATGTGATCTGTCATGGGTTGGTGGTCTAGAGTGATGACAATTTGGTGTGCGGCAGAGACCATTTCAGTTGATAGTAATTTTTTTTTTTTTTAGCTGAGCCATCCTGCTACCTGTTGGCAGCTCAGCTCAGGCCGGGAATGGAACCAGTGACCTTGTTGCTCAGAGCTCGCACTCTTGAGTGAGCTCTTGACCAATTGAGCCACTTGGCCAGCCCTTCAGTTGATAGTATTTATTTGCATCTACTTAGCTGCCCTTGTCCAAACACCAGCAGATGTATTTTAGAAATGCATTGCAAAACAGACATCTGGGACATGGGTGCTGAACAGAAGGCAGTAGGAAAAACTGCTGTGTTTTGACTCTGACTCAGAATATGAGGAAATAAATGATGGACAGAGGACACATTTTTTTACCCTGAGGCCACCAATGAAAACTTGGATATTTTCTTTTTAAAAAGTGCTGTTAGATGATTATAATGTAGATAATTTAAAATAAATTAGAGGTATCCATTGAAATTTTTTTTGTTGTTGAGGCAGCTAAGATTTACCCAAATGAGGTCATGTTTAAACGTTTTTGAGGATCTCTGAATGAAGGCATTATGTGGCTCTCATAGAAAGAAGAAATGAACAATATAGAGCTTTGAGTACTCCTGCATTATCTGTTCAGTCTGCAGGCCTTGTTGCCAGCTTCTGAGAACATCAAAAAGCCTAGCTTCCCCTTTCAAATCACTTCCTAATTTGCACTCAAGGGTGGAATGGAGATTGGCTGACTTTCTCTGTAAAGGGCCAGATGGGACCCAAAAGGAAACTGGCTACAAGTAACAATGCGATAAACACTGTAAATGAAAGAGGATTAAGTGAGGTAACAAATATGGAAGTGCTTATCGGAGCGTCAGAAAGCTGTGTTATTCCTGGGTTGGCATCTCCTTGGCTGGCTGATCTAATCTCCAGCCTCCCCCTTCTCTTGTTCAGGACACCCGACTCTCCCTCAGGATCCCATCTTGACTTTGACTCCAGACCTCAGATTCTCAAAGAATGCAATACATATTGATTATGTGCTCTGGGAGAGGCACTAGGCATAAGGGATGCAAAGATAAGTAAGAGAGCCTTTTCTCTCAAAAGGTCCAGAGAAGGAAAGCCATGTGAAAATCATATGCAAAGTGCTACTATAATAATCGAGATATAGGTAAGCTACAATCACAGCATAATCAAGGTGCCGATCAGTTGTTTTTAGGGATGGAACAGGAGATGTTGAATGCTTCTCAGAGGAGGAGATAGTTGAGTCAGTCTTAAAGGTCTTTTAGGAGTTAGTCAAGTAGGTGGGATGAGAAAGGGGGAGAGAGATGGATAGCATGTACAGAAACGTGGAGGTGGGAGAAAAGCACATACAAGAAAAGCATCATGCTGAAGTCATTTTAGTTAAGGACCTTAGAATTTTGCTGGGGAAAGAAACAGAACAATCCCATGTTAATAAAATCCATCATGTCCCGTAGGCAGTGGGAAGGATTTGAGGGACGGGAAAACGCTTGAGGTGGGTCAACGAATGGTGAATGGTGGAGATGACAGAGGAACTAGCCCTTGAAGAAGGGCTGCAAGTTTCTCAGCAGGAAAAGAGGGAGTGAGTTCTTGGTTGGGGGAAAACATGAAGAAAGACATGAAACAAGTGAACATGTTATAGCTGGAAGGTTCTGGTAATATTTTGGATTAAATAACTTGAAAACCATCCTGATATGAACATTTAGAGGCAGGTAAATTGTAACAAGTCTTTTAAGTGTATGGCTGAGCCAGTAAGCAAAAAATAAAGCAACCCTTCCCCTACCCCCCAAAAAAGCACAGATTCTAAGAATGAGAAGGGAATAGAGAAGCAAATGGTGAGTACCTGCGGTACGTGACAGTTTCCCCAGGAGAGGTGCCAGGCTCCGTGTCCCAGGGCCTGAGGTTTTGATGCCCATGTGTAATGGGGATGAAAGCTTGGGCCCCCAGCGTGGGGAGTTGAGTCTGAAACCCTTGCATGAAGCTGGTTCCTTTGAAGGCTTGCACCCTCAGTTTTCTTAGTGGGCAGAAGAAAACTCCTGCCATCTCTACTCTGGACCCTCGAGCGCTCCAGAATCAATCTCTTACCGCAAATAAGGATGAGTGCAACCACAACTTAAAACAAAAAGGAACCAAAGCTCCTTCCCAGCCTCCAACAATTAAGTTGATCTGGGTTTTGAATCTCTTCCCTCCTGCAACAAAAAGCCCACTCCAGTCTCCAGTGCCTTGAAGCGTATGGAAAGGGGGAAGGACACAGGGCTACCCCCTCTCCCTGACTGGTGGAGGGTGACGTCACTTCCTCTAAATATTTTCTTACACATGTAGTCTACATGTGCTGATACGCTGTTTACTTCTTTCCTAATTGCCCGCTATTTCCCATTTAGCATGACTTTTTCACAGCCTCTCCATATCTTTCTGTTATATTCTTGATGTTTGTCAAGGCACATCCCTTGGGGTTTACAGTGAGTGGCGTTGGGTACTTACACCAGGGGAACAGGAGTCATGAGAACTCATACAAAAGGGAAAGTTGAATGGGTCAAAGGGCAGCCAGTGAGTCAGACACCAAAAAAAAAAAATCTGTAAAATCCAAACATGCAGTTGGGCAATATAAACTTCAGAATTTCAGACCAGGCACTGGGAACCAACAACTCAATCATGTCAGTCAGTTGATGTGTCAGAACGTGGCTGAAGGACACCAATTGCAAAGGAGATCTGTAAACCGAGGTGAACTTCTCTTGGTCAGCATCCTTTTATTTACTTCCTGTGAGAGCAGGAAGCCATCCCTGAAGCTGACCACCTGGAGCCTACAGACAGAAGTGGCAAGGCTAGATTCTTGGCTAGAGTGAGAAGTATGGGACCAACAGTGAGGGCAAATCCTTAGGACTAACCTTCCACATGGAGAGAAGTGAAAAAGGACTCTGTTTTGAGTCTTGTGTTATTTACACGTCAAACATGAAAAATGGATGTGCTTAATACGTCCTAGAGAATCAAAGAAATGTTATTGGCTAAGAGCTTTTTAGAAAGCTGTACAATGACATTATTAGGTAAATGTTTGATACATTTGTCAAAGCGAAGTCAAAACATTAGGCAATGAATCTTAACATTAGCCAGAACGATAACACGAGAGAGTTTGCTTCTCGAGTTAGAATAATGTTATTCAAACACAGAGACTAATGAAATTTAGTTATGTTTACATTGCAAAAGATGTCCTAATATCTAAACCGATTCAGACATTTTTTAAGTTAAGGCTGAATTTAGCCAGAATTTAGTCTTTAACAAGCATTCTTTTTTTAAAACCAGTTCTGAAGTAATATTGGTAGTGAGATCCAAACACCTTTACTCAAAGGTGTTTTTCTCTTGCTTTGAAGGAACAAGCATTTTATATTTTTAAACAGATTGGGTAAACATACGTAAATAGGTAATCATAACCAGAGTTGCACTATAATCTAACACAGTACTGCATGGAAAGAGCATTTGAAATTAGAATTCAAACAGTAAATGAAATTATAATAGCTTTAAAATAATATATTTTAAAATACAAGAGCCCTATGATTTTGCTTAATTTAGGAAATACACTGTTCATACTAGTGTGAACATTAAAATGCAGAGACCAAAGAAAGAGTGTTTTCTTATATGTAAGTTCTAGGTTAAATTTCAAGTTAATATTTAGCTGTTAACTCAACTGTTTGAAAATATTGGAAGATATGACGACTTCTATTCTAAATTTTCCATTTATATAAATAAAGCTTAGTTTCTGCTCTCCTTCAAAAAGAACATATTGACTAGTAGAAAAACAGTTTGTTTCTTCCAACCAGGTTCCTGAAATTTGACTGAGATAACTTTTTTGGGTACCTTAAGTTTCTTATAGTTTAAATTTTTTATTGTTACTATAAATTCTTTAATGTGGTTCATTTCAGGAGATATTTATAGCAGAGTGATGACAAGAGGGAAGCAGGCATTGTGTTGTCATTAATTCTCTTTATGAGTTTACACAACACCTCTTGAAGTGTACTTATTTTGTATAGTCAGTGGTGTTACATTATATTTTAATGTTTTGATTTCTTCTTTGAAGCTAATCTGTTGCTAGATTTTTTTTTAAAGTATAAGAGTGATACAGACACAGATATATTATGGAGAAATGGTCTTTCTCACTCAATTTATCACCTTGCTCATAAGGTTGGGATTTTTAACAAATCTGGTTAATTGAGGGGTCTGTCATAATAAGATTTCCCTTCAAATCATTGAGAGACTTGTCACGTGTAAATATAAGGCTCTGCTGCTTTTTACAGAGTAAGTCTCTGTGATCTTGAAATGCTCCCTCTGAAGCCTAATTGACACCCATGGACTGGCAGCATGTGCTGGCGAGTTGCAGTCACTCTGGTCTTAGCCACGCAGGGTGACTTGGGACAGTGCCATGTCTGGATGCCGTGGAGTGTACGGAGAGGTGCTGGGATGACAGACGTATCCATTCTCCTCATTGGGGATTTAGACAGGTAGCGAAGGTTGCAGTGAGGGTGTGATGTTTAAACTTTGATGGAGTCACAGGCTATTTTTTGTTTTTGTCTGGCCCTTCAAATCGAATGGCTACAGGGCACACTACCACCCAGGAACAGGACATCTTTGGCACTGAGGGCTCCCCCTGCTGGCATCAGGAAGGACTACAGGCTAACAGGAGGATAATATAGAGCTGCCTTCGTCTTCTCTCAACCAATGTGGGTTATCTCTAACCATCTAGGAAAGGGAGAATGCTGACCCGTAGCCAAAGTTTGTACTGGGCATATTCCTTTGCCTAGTATCATCTCTCAGAAACTTAGGACTGTTTTCATGGTATGTATCTACGATCATGATTGTCTTTCTTGGCTCAAATCAGACTTTTAGAAGGTCTTAGAGCTCATTGTTGGATTATTTTAAGCTGTTCACCATAGACAGTTTTTCTCTTGGGTTCATTTAAAAGGACTGTGTGGACCAGTGAGAGAGAAAATGTCAACTCTGTGGAACACATTTTGGAATGAGGCAAGTGACAGGACCGCTTAGGGGAACAGCACTACCATTCTGCTGAAAACACAGAATGGCTAATACCTAACACCCGTGAACTTGGGTTTCTTCTGTGATGTCATGGGCTCCCCTTGTATCATGCCCAACAACCTGGGGTTTGTGACACAAAAGCCTTTTGTGTCAGAGTTAGTTCCTTTCAAGTGTGGTTTGACGCAGATGCAGAAATATTTGAGGAAAGCTGCACCACATGGGCACTGGACGGAAGTGGTAGCAAGAAACGGGCAGGCCGCTGGGTTTTGCGTGGGCTCCATTCATGTTTCCCTCCGGGGGTCTTGTTACATAATGCTCCGCTGCTTGGGAAACGTTTCGTAGTCAGTCCCGACATGGTAGTTAGCATGGTGGATCGCTTACCCCCTGGGGGCTGTGCCAAGAGCCTGCAGCTGCTTGGGCTCAGTTTTGCAGGGAAGGGGGAGAGGAAGGTTCCAGCCCCTGGAATGCAGGGGCTCAAAGTGCCCCTGGACACTCCCTTCCCTGGTAGTTATGCTACGAGGGGCAGCGTGAGTGAAGAATGGAAGGGGGGCTTTATCTCTGGGGCCCAGCTCTGCTCCTTCCCACAGACACCACTGGGGAGACTAGAGAACTTGCCTTCCTGAGATCCACTAGCCAGGAGGACCATGGCCAACCCTCCTGCGTGAATGGAGGACCTGAAACAGAGTTTATTTTTATTTATTTATACTCTGCCTTGTTCCTGAAAGACTTTAAATGGACAGAGATTAAACAATGTACTTAATCATTAACCTAAGGCAGAGCTGGAATGAACTTCTAAGATCTTGCTGTCAAAGGAAATACCGTTTCCTCCTTCTAACCCAAGGAAAGTACAAAGGAGAGGAACTCACCACCGTGAAATCATTTCAAACAGAGAGTAACCCCTAGTCGTTGTGATTGTAAACAGCCAGGATTAAAAGGAATCTTGTCTCATGCCAGCATTCAGGCCGAGGTTCTTCTTCGCTACCTAAATAGCACAAGAAATAGGCCCCTTTCAGTTATTAGTTGCATCTGTGTACCTTCTTATCATCCTTCAGTCCAAATATAACCTGAATGTTGTGAAGGTCTCTTCTGATTATGTGTATGGACCAGTGCTTGCAGACTGCCCCCTCGGATGGGCAGGGAGTGCAGGCATGCTGGCTGCCTGTGGCTTGGTGCTTTCAGGAGCTGGCACATACCCACTGGGCCTCTTGCTAGCTGATCTCTTTAAAAATTCTGTTTTCCTCCTCAGCCAGGTCCTTACGTGCCAATTAGCCTTCTTTACCTAGGTATAGGGTTTGCCTCTTCCCAATCGCTCTCTCTCCCTAAGATTTACTAACCCCTCCCAAATAGGCTTGCCTCCCTAGCAGTGAGATGCAGTAATCTAAACCCATTTCCCCACATCAGCCCTGTTCTTGTCCTCACAGAAAGACGAATGCAGATGGTAACTTGCTGGAAGCTACTCTTATGGTCTCAAAGAGCAAATGTAACTTGACAATGTCAGACATTTAGCCCTTCTTGCTAATCAGACTCATACCCCCAATTATATTAATCTCCATTGAACTCTACGCAATATGTGTAATCATAAATTTCCTATGCCTATTTTGAAAGATCTCCAAGGAAGACAATTCCACAGACCCCCTGTGGTCACCTATTAGCAAGGTCATTTCAGGGCACCATTTACTCCACGTGGTGCGTTTCGGGGTTACTTGTCTTCAGCAGGCTGGCTTCTTCACAAAGGGCAAGGCCACTAGGGGGAGCTGTAGGGATAAGGGGAGAAGTTCAAGGGACATGGCGTGCTGGGGTATCCAGTATCTGTTCCTTCAGGTCAGGTTAGGTGGAGATGGCATTGGGGACTCGGTGGTGATGATCCCAGTGCATCGCCTGCACTGGCAGAGTCTACAGCCACCATCATACACTCCAGGGTTTCGGAGGGACCATAAGGGGACGTAGTCCAACCCCTCATGGGATGCCCCTTGGCCTTCGGGGTAGTTCAAGCTTCACACCACCCGTATTGCACATTCTCTGCCTTTCTAGTCCTCCTCTAATCTTTCTGGAACGTGCTTACCCTGTTCTCTGGACTGTATTCTTGGAAAAAGTTTGACTTGGTTTCTGTTCATCTTCAGCATATAAACACGTTGTGTAGAAATATCAGCATAAGCTCAGTTACATTTATTCTTTTTTCTGGGCATTAACCTTCTGCCTGCCTTGTAAGCCTTCCACAGAACGTGGAGTTCCTGGGGCCCTCAGCCCATCTAAGGAGAGGGGAGGAGCCCGGGAGGGGTTAATGGGTGGTGGTGGCTTCAAGCCTCAGTGGCAGCTTCTCTCCAGGCCCCTTGGGACGAAGGCTGGGAGGCCACCCAAAAGGTCCTAATGCAACTGGAAATGGAGTGACTGTGAGCCCGCTGGCTTGCCTTTTTCCCTTGGTTCATGTGAGGTTAAGTTGCAGCTGTGGCCTTACAAGGTCGTAAGAAACCTGGAGTTGCCGAGCTCAGGGGAGGAGGCTTGAACAACTATTCCTACAGCAGAGTATCTATCACAATGGGGGAAACAGCAGCAAAGGAGGCCTTTGGCACACTATTTAAGGATCCTTAAGGATGCCAGCAGCTAAACAAACAACACTTCTGACGAGCTTCCCCTTGTCCAAGTCTGCACCCTTGGTGCCTAGCCAGCTCTGAGCTCCAACGGGGAGCACTGGGGCGATTTCCAAGTGTCTGCCTTAGAACTGGGTCCCAGTGGTGTCTCAGGGACAGCCACTGCTTGCTGTGATCCCGCTGCCTCACAGCTTTGGACCTTCAGGCTTTCCAGACTTGGGCAGGGAGTGACACCGAGCCCGTCTGATGCTCACGCTGGGGTTGTGTTGACTCTTAAGTGGATGGACGGGCGAGGAGACATGTTGTTGCCGGAACGCTGGCTAAGCGATCAGCATCAACTCTGAGGGCCCTCCACCCACGTCTGTTTATTGTAATATCAGATTTGTTTATTTTTACTTGAACACTATTGGTCGGGCAGCTCTATGATTCCTACACATCAGTGTTCTTAGCCTTGTCTGCTGTGGGTTCTCCAGGACAGGGGCTTCTGTCCTTCTCTACCTTCCTTTGTGTTCACTCAGTGGAATCCCACCTCTCTCTCATTTACTCATTCAACAGGTAATTACTGAAAGCCTACAATGTGTACAATGCCAAGTTGTGAGGGTGGAAAGGGCAAGGGGACAGCTGTCTTGAGGAGCCCTAGCCAGTGTGACAGACAGGCCACTTATTCACCATGAACTTACTCAGGAAGCATGCATCAGGCACCTATCCTGTGGCCAGACACTGCTGGGGATTAAATAGAGAGTGAGCAAATGGAAAAAGAGCCTGCGCTCAGAAGCGTAGAATTGAGTTGGACAGACAAGCAAATGCACAAATATGTGATTACATTCTCTCCATAAATGTTGTGGAGGAAAAGATAGAACGGTGGAGGGTGGGGAGGCAAAAAGCGCTGTCCTAGAAAACGATGTGTGAGCCCAGAACTAAAGTGACTGTTTCTAGATGGGGGTGGGGGAGGCGTGGCTTTTGTGACTTTTATATGTTTTTCTTCTGATCTTCTTTTAAAGGAATATTTTTTTTGTATTAAGAAAAAATATATAAGAAAAAAAATGTCTATTGCTAATCTAGGGCAGAGATGGCCTGAGCCCAGATTATGACCGCAGGGATGTTTAGGAAGACGGGGGTTTGCAGAAGGAGGTGGGATGGCCAGGACTGGGCAGGAAGAAGGTGCAGCATGATGTCTGGTTCTGACCTGGGCCACTGGGTGGCTGGAGGTGCCATTCTCTAGGACAGAGAGCAGCAGAGGAGGAAAGGTTTGGGTCGAAAGGCAAAGCTTCAAATCTTCGATATGTTGAGTCTGAGATGCCTGTGGGCCATGCAGGGAGAACCGGTCTGGAGCTCACGAGAGCGGTGAGCTCAGAAGGCAGGTGTGGAAGCCAGCCATCCAGTAACTGGGAATGGATGAACTCGCCGAGGGGAGGTGTGTCGTGTGAAGGGGGCTGAGTGCGTAAACGTCACAGTGTGGGCTGAGAAGTTGGCACCAGCAACAGCGCGGGAGGACAGGTCAGGGAGGCGGGCATCCAGGCTGGTGCCGGGGAAACCAGAGGCAAGCAGAGTTGCAAGAAGGAAGGAACCACCATGTTGGTAGAAAGCCTACAGATACTTAAAAATGGCTTCTAGGTGCTGCTGACAGGTTTTGGGTATGGATTCTGCTTATTATCACAAGGTCCTTAGACACGTTTCCTGCAAGTCAGGGTTGGGAGAGGACAGGAAATTCGGCTGCTAGCGTGTCTGTCCTCTGAAAAACCAGGTTGTGTTTGGACGGAAGGAGGAAAGGCCCAGCACCAGAAAGGAAGAACAGAGACGAGAGGGAGACTGTTAGATCCTGGATGAAAATAAGCTTCCCGTCGCCATTCTTTTCTCATGGAAGAACTGGGAGTGGGGGTGAGGGGTGGGGGCGGGACAACCCTCTGTAGGATGAGAGGATGGATTTAATGAACTGCGTTCATTGTTCTCATCCCCGGGTGGATGCTTTCTGCAAGCATGTTATAGGAAATGAATCCATTAATTGCTGCCAGAAATGAAGTGAAAGAAACAAAGAAATAAACAGAGCCCATTAACATGCACAGACCTGGAAGGGGTCCCAAAATCAGTTGCACATTATAAGGCTTATAACTCAGAGGCGGCGCAGTGCCAGCAATCTTGGGGCTGAGATTCCAGTGCTGCTCATATAAATGTTGGCCCTGGAGCCCGACTTCCTAGGTTTCCATCCAGGCTCCCATGGGGCATGATGCTTAAGCCCTTCATCCCTCAGTCGCCTTGCCTGTAAAATGGGAATTTTAATTGTCATACTTTATGTCGTCAGTGGGTTATGAGTATGACATGGTTCCACGGCCTGAGCCTGTGAGAAGCACTGGCACTTGGCATCATACCTGGGGAGTAGAGGGCTCCCAGGGAATGCTAGCTGCCCGTGCTGTCATCATCATTGAACTCCACTGGTTTCTCAACCTGGGGATGAGGAGATGGGGGAAACTGAGGCACAACTGTCATTCATTCAGTAAGGATCCACCAGGAGAATATAAGGCGAACATTTGTCTGCTCAGGCTAGAAACTCTTAGCTTACTAAAAGAATGCAATGTACAGATTTAAAAGCAGATACGTCCAGATTTGTTTTCTAATGGATTTCGAGGTTCCTGTGGCATTCACGGGTTGGACACTGGGATGTTAGAGTGAATACAGCTAAATACAGGGTTGAAGAGTAAGACTAAAGCGAGGAAGAGGGACCATTCCAAAGGGAAAAGATAAAGAAATCGTGGCTACTTCGCATAGATGGAGGCAGAAGGTGCAGTGTGAGGGGACAATACCATCTGAAGCTGGTTATAAAGCAAAGGCAGATAGTTGTAGAATCTGGGAAAAGACCTACAGAATATTTTCAGGGTAACCATAGAGCTTCGTACCACACCTCATTCTGCAGTCACTAAGCCAGACTTGACTGATTCTCCGTAACTCTGCTCCCTCCCACCCACTGGCAAGTAAGAGCACACACGTGTGTAATGTACTATGTGGCTGGCTCTGTTCTGAACACTTTCTCTGTGGTCGCTGATTTCATCCTCATGACAACCTGATGCAGTAGCACTACGATTGCCCTACTTTTGCAGATGGGGTAACTTAGGTACAGTGACAAGGGAAAGATGGTCAGTGATGGCACTTACTACTCAGGGCCCCAGGGCCACACAAAGAGTAAGGGACAGATGGAGGCTCACACCCAGCTCTGAAGTCTGTGCTCTTAGCCACTGTCAAAGCCACCGGCCACCAGGTATTATTGTTATGGCAATTATGTAATGAGCATCTCTTTAAATGTCTAACAACAATGCCATTTAGAGAAGACAATACATAGTCAATTGCTTTAGCAACCCTCGTCCAGGCTCCTAGACTCTTCCTGTTCTCAGTTTCATATGGTCTTTCTTTTCTTTCCACAAGTCATGTCTTTTATCCACACCTCTTGTCCACTCGGTATCGCCACACTCACCCGGGTCACCTCTCGGCTTTGCTGGAACCATCACACCTTCCTTGCTTCTTTTCAGAAGACCCTCCCTAGTCTTTCAAGTTATCCGATTTCTTTAAGCCTCATACTCAAACTCCTCCTCTGTGAAGCCTTCTTTCGTCACTCCAGCCCATAGTTTTCTGTCTTTTTAAATTCCTGTGGTATTTACTATTTGCACTTATAATCTTCTAATTCATGAAATGTCCATTCATTCATTCATCCATTCACTAAACTTCTCTCCAGCACCTCCTGTATGTTGGGAGTTCTCCTACACATGGGGTGATATGAAAATGAGGGGAGGCAGCCTACAAAGAGTCGCTGTATAGTAAGGGACAGAGATGTACAGCAAGTAATGGTTACTGGGTAGTAAGCACTTTATAATACGAGTGTATTGAGGACTGTTCTAGTCTAAAGGGCGGAGGGATCAGCTGTCTTTGGAAGGTTAGAAAATGTTTCAAACAGAGAATACAGTACATCAGCTAGGCTTTGAAGAATGACTGGGGGCTTATTGGGTGAAAACAACGGGGCATAGGCAGTGGGGGAAAAACACTCCAGATCAAGAAGACAGCAATTGTGAGAACATGGGGGGCCTGATACACCACGTTGTACAACAGCATGCAACGTTTCACGTATTAAACACCCACTTGTGTCTTGTATAAAATTATCACATATTTATGTCAATTTTTTGGTGATGTGACAAAGTTCCTTGACATTTAGCCATGTGCTTGTTGCATAGTAGGCACTTCATTTTAACCCTGAGCCTGTTCCTGATGTGCAGTTTCCCAGCCAGGGGACACGTGGACCAATGCGATCATACATGACTGGTTTTGGTTTTGTGTTTGCCTAGACCAAGGATGCCCTCTTCACAATTCTCCATGACCTCCGACCCCAGGATCACTTCAGTATCATTGGATTTTCCAACCGAATCAAAGTGTGGCAGGACCACTTGGTGTCAGTTACTCCAGACAATATCAGAGATGCCAAAGTCTATATTCACCACATGTCGCCCACCGGAGGTAAATATGAGTCCTCCTTTTCACATTAGCTTTGACGTGATAATAAGCAAGTAGCTAATTTTCTCCCAAGAGGCAAGGATTTGAATGCCAAAGCTATCACAGGAAAGGCGATAACAGCTGAGAACTTTCCCAGAAGCTTATGTTTCTCTGAACACCAAATCTGTAAATTCTCCTCTTCCAGGCCCCGAACGAAGATGGTCAAGTAAGTTATGAGGGGAAATACCTGATAGGGTTTGGAGCCTTTCCTGGTTTATCTCACGGGTCCGGAACAATGAAGCTGTTTTTGTAAAATGTTTTGGGTGGGGAATTACAGCCAAATAGACGAGTCAGTGTTTTGTGTACTTGAATCTTAGCACCTTAGGAAGCGGCAGGTGGAACTACCCAGCTGAACCCTTAGTCCCCTTGCAGGGTTGTCACAGGGAGCAGAGCAGGAATCTCAGGGGGCCTGGGATACTCCCCAGATGGAAAGTGTGATGAGCTCTGAGTCTTTGCACACTTGGCTTTGGTATGGTGTCCAGGACTGAAAGGTCATAAAGAACTCTAGAAAGACTAGAGTATCAGAACAGTGTGCTAATGGTACCAACTGTGTCAGATGTAAGGTCCTCCAGCTCAGGACCTAGGTCTTACTCTTGCTGTTCTCTCGGTCCCTAGTAACAGTGGACACATGACAGGCTCAGCAGACCTGAACTTGACCCCTCCTCCCTTTCTAAAGGCCCTTTACAGAGACGCCATCTTTCAGAGTTGTTGTCTTGGTTAATTTTGCTTTGCTCCGCTGGAAACACAAAACCCTCAGTTTAATCTTCCTCCCTTGGAGATTTTTCATCTTTCACGTATTTGTTATTTCTTATCCAAGACAAAGCTCTGATTTCCCAAATGAATTTCATTTGGAACTTGATCTTGCTTGGACCAAACTTTGATTGACAATGGGATTTCCTACCAGTCTCCAGAGCAGTGTGATCTGGGAGCTGCTTTGCCAGTTGATGGGAGCAAGAAGAGATTACATTTAATATTACAGTGATGATCTATGGCCGGAAGTCAACAGGCAGTAAAGCCCCTGAGGGAAGAAACCCTTTTTTGTATGTCCCCTAGTTCCCGGTGTAGCCCCTGACGTGTAGTGTATGCCCAACGAATACTTGTTAAATTGAATTTATTTTCATGGTACTTCATATAATTAGAAAGTTATGTGGTGGGGGGTTGGGGTGGGGGTGGTGATAATGGTTGAAAACAGTTGACGTGCATTATGTATGTTTTTCTAGAATCTAAACCTTAGAAACCTTATTGGTTTTATTTTTTTCTCAGCACTTCATTGTCCCAAACTCTGCAGGTGAGCAGAAAATTAATGCACTGCTCTCACAGAAGTGTAACATCAGGATTGGGAGCATAGATTCTGAAGCCAGATTGCCTGGATTTGAATCCAGCTCCACTATCCATGAGTCATTTAATTTCGCTAGGCCTCAGTTTCGTCATCTGTAAAGTGGGTGTGATAATGGAGTTGTGATTAGGATGAAATGAGTTAAAACATTTAAAGTACTCAGCAAACACTTGCCAGATTTCTAGACAGGCTGTGTGACCTGGAATCACCCTGTATATGCAGGTGACTTCTCTGCACCCCCACCCCACCACATGTCACTCTTGCTCATGCTTGAATGGTTTTCAGTGATCTGCAGCCATGAATGCAGTCCCAGGTTAAGGAGGCACGTGCACAGGCGTGAGCTGTCCTGTTTTGGTGGCCCACAGGTACAGACATCAACGGGGCCCTGCAGAGGGCCATCAGGCTTCTCAACAACTATGTGGCCCACAATGACATTGAGGACCGCAGCGTGTCCCTCATCATCTTCCTGACGGACGGGAAACCCACTGTTGGGGAGACCCATACCCTCACGATCCTCAACAACACCAAGGAGGCCGCCCGAGGCCAAGTCTGCATCTTCACCATCGGCATCGGGAATGACGTGGACTTCAAGCTGCTGGAGAAACTGTCGCTGGAGAACTGTGGCCTCACCCGGCGCGTTCATGAGGAGGATGACGCGGGCTCACAGCTCATCGGGTCTGTTGTGTGCCTTCTCGGGACAAGGGGAGGCTGTCAGGGGGTGGAGGGTTGGGTTTCATGAGAGACTCGGAAACGAGTCTGCATCTGAGTGACGATAACTCATGACAGTGGGTGACATCAGAATAGGTTTGGAAACCAGGCAAGTCTGGCTGCAGGTTCTGGCCCTGCTTTGTGACTTTAGGCAAGATTTTAAGTTTCCTCATCACTAAAGTAAGGATTACGGCCAGTTGACAGAATTTGATGAGAAAACCTGTGTAAAGCATCGGCAGAATGACTATCACGTGTTAGGTGTTCAGTTAGCTTTTCTGGTTATAATTGTCTTCTTGACCTTTCAAAGCACTTTCTGGTGTATTTTACTCTAATTCCACCCTGTGAGATAGCTAAGAAAAGCAGTGTTATCTCCATGTTGAATACTAGTTAAAATGATTATATTTGGAAGCAAAATGACCAGTTAACACTGGTCACTGATTATATATATTTTGGGGGGGGGGCAGAGAAGAAACTAGAACTTAGGTCTTCTAACACAGCTCAGTGCCTTACCTCAGATATTATGTTGCCAAGCATGGGGTATGACTTTGCTGTTGATTCAATGACGTGCTGACTCCCAGTTCAGCATTATTGCTTTAACCCACTTTTGTGGCATTTTCGAGGTGTGAACAAACAATACGGTGAATTTATTTATTTTTTTAAAGATTTTATTGGGGAATCGGGGAAGGGGAACAGACAAGTTGCTGTCCTTCTGTTCTTCAGTCTAGTTGTGGAGGACGTTGCTTCACTGGCCCATGTTGGTATTATCATTGCACTGTTCCCTGCTGAGGCAGATCAGTCGCAGGTTATTGGACGGTGGCTCATGGAGGCTCATGGCAGCTCACCCTGGCTGCCAGCCACTCATGGTAGCTCACGGCAGCCCACTGCAGCCCCACTGCAACCTACGCCATCGCTGGTGACTCACTGCAGCCCAGCTCTAGGTCGAGCTGTTGTTCACCATCTTAGCTGGAGAGGACGCAGCATCACTGGCCCTCATGTGGGATCTAAACCGGGGCCCTGCTGCTCAGAGCTGGCGCTCCCAAGACAACTCTTAACCAATGCACCACTTGACTGTCCCAATACGGTGAATTTTTAAATTTAAAAAAATGTGTTACAGTAAAAGACACATTGCCATTAATACTCCTCAAAATACTCTGCCTCACTTCAAACACACTTATCCCATCATTCTTGCCACTTTCTGAAGCAGTTCTGGAAGTCCTCTTTCATGAGTGTCATTAGTTATGCTGTTGTGACTGCCTCTATATCTTGAATTGATTCAAAACATTTTCCTTTCATGGTCATTTTGACTTTGGGGAAGAACCAGAAGTCGCACGGTGTCAGATCCAGTGAATAAGGTTAATGAGGACACACTGTGTTTTTATTTGACAGAAATTGCCATACCAGAAGCAATGTGTGACACAGAGCCTTTCTGTTGTGATCAAACAATACGGTGAATGCTGTTGCCGAGTGCCATCCAATGGAAAGGCAGGGATCTTTAATATGTGAAGCAGTGCATGGAACCTTAGTAACAGTGTGTGACAAGTTCCAGCTTGTTTGGTGCAGTCATTCGGGTGTGAGCTACAGTTGAGAGAAGGTGTTTTAAAGTGTGCCGTAAGTCATACTCCATCATGGCAATGCTCCGTGTCACACGTCACTTCTGATATACGGCAATTTCTGTCAAACAAAAACATTATATGGTATGTCCTCATCTACCTTATTCACTGGATCTAGCACGTGCAACTCCTGGCTCTTCCCCAAAGTCAAAATGATTCAGGACATCGAGGCAGCCATGACAGTGCAACTAAAGACACTCAGAAAAGAGGACTTTCAGAACTTCTTCAGAAAGTGGCAAGAACAATGGGATAAGTGTGTTTGAAACAAGGGGGAGTATTTTGAGGAGTATTAATGGCAATGTGTCTTTTAATGTAATAAATATTTTTATTTAAACATTCACCATATTTTTTTATCATACAATAAATACTTAACAGAAAAGTAAGCTTTAGATAGATTCATACGTGTTTAATAGCCATAATCAAAGATCATTCATTAATGATAAATCTAACTGGAGGTCACTAAGGTAGGCAATAAAAATAGGTCCTTGGGATGGAGCTACCCACCATTTTCCCCTCAGCATTTTGTCAAAGATTTAAATCAAAACACAGATTAGCTCCCCACATTTCCAAAATCATTCAAAACTACATTCAAGAAGGGAGAATCTAATGCATTGTCTAACAGAATTGAGATGGCATGACATGTTCATGAGCAAAAGCAATTACACTGAAACAAATCAACTGTACTGTCATACTACTAAAAATACTGCCAAATCCCAACATTTATTGAGAACTTACAATATGACAGGCATTTCTACACGCATTCTCTCACATGATCCTCAAAGAAACCCTAAACGTGGGTAAATAAGGGTAAAGCCTAAGTGGCCATGCAGGTAACTTTCTCCTGTAATAGTTGGACAGGATCAGCTCTGTTCCATGAGAGTCAGGTTCCTTCCATTTGACTGCTCTGCATCCCTTAGGTGTTGTCCTTAACTGCAAGGTTGAAATGAGGTCACTATCGCTTCCGTATTCCAGCCCTAAAAGGAGGAAAGGAAAAGAAAGCCAGGACAAGCCATTTTCTTTTTTTTTTAAATTTTTTTATTGTTAGTTTCAGGTGTACAGAACAATGCAATAGTTATCCTTTTCACCCTCACAAAGTAACAACCCCCCTCCACCCATCTACTGCCCTCCCACCCCCAATATCATGCTTGTCTATTACAATTCCATTGACTCCATTCCTACTGTCTACTCCATGACCCGTGACTAAAAGCCATTTTCTTTTAAGCAAGCACTACAGAAGGTACACATATCACTTCTGCTCATATTCCATTGGGGAGAACATGGCCTAAGAAATATGGTTTGTAGCTGGATGGCCATGCACCCAGTTAAAACTCAGTTATCATGAAAGAAGAGGAGAATGGGTCTGGGGAGACAGCTAGTAGTCTACCAAAGTAGTTACTATTAATGTGCAAATTTTACAGAGGAAGAAACTGAAGTTCAAAGAGGTTAAGTCATGTGTGAAGTTCCAAAGAGGTGAAGTCAAGACACACAGCAAGGAAGTAGCCGAGATGGAAGTCTAACTGCACACCCTGTGGTCTCTAGATCTTTGGAAAAGGGATTTTATTTGTCTCTTTACTCAAAAAGTAGCAAGCGTGTAACATAGTTGGAAGAAAAGCTAATGTAAGCAAATGCTGCATTACACAAAAGCACAGTGTCAAAGTGAAGGTCAGATTTCTCATGTATAATATGCTAGTTAAAACACGTGCTTTAACATTGAACATCTGTAACATGTACTTGGCTCTAAGAAAAATGTGTTAAGAGGCCCTTTGAGAAACAGGTGTGTACAAAGGAATATTACCAAGAGTGGTTAGGGAATCTTGAACTTGTATCACCCGAAGAATAGTTGATGAAATCAGGGATCCATTAGGCTGCATGAAAAGATGAGTTCTAGGAGCCCAGAGCAGTGTTTGTCAAGCATCTAAGTACCAAAGGTGAGTTAGGCTAACGCATGCTGTGTGGCTCTGGAAGCAGCACTGAGACCAGTGAGTGGAAACTGCAGGGAGAAAAAGGAGATGCCTCCCCCTTCCTGATAAGAGCTGTTAAAAAGAGGCAAGGAAGCCTTGTGAGACAGTGAGTTCTCTGTCACCAGTGGTGTTCAAGCTGCAGCTGCACGGCCTCCTATCAGAAGTGTTCTGCTGGCTAGAATGTTGGACTTGATGGCTTCTAAGGTCAGATCCACCCCTCCAACAGCCCACAGTTTCCTTGAGAGTTTGTC
>NW_017731438.1:2183946-2220661 GCF_001890085.2 Hipposideros armiger
CTTAGCTATAGAGGGCAGTGTCACTGGCCCTCATATGTGGGATCCGAACCGGGGCCCTCTGGCATCCCAAGCGAGTTCTTAATCATCGCGCCACTCGGCCGGCCCAACAACATGTTTTTTATGTGTAACATTTTCATTAAATTCTTGTCACATCTCCTAAGGAGAGGGAACTGATATTGACCCAGGGCCTGCAAATGCTGTCTCATTTATTCCTCACACTCTATAAACTCTGAGAAGCACCTGGGTGTAGTGGAGAGAGCATATGGTTTGGTCAGGACAGAGCTGAGTTTTGGCTCACTGACCCTCCTGACCAGCTGTGTGACTCGGGGCAGGTTTCTGAACCTCTCTGAGTCTCTATTCCCTCATCTGTAAAATGGCAATATTGATAATTTCTGAGAAGGGCTGTTGCAAGGATTAAATGTGTAAAGTCTTTGACACATATGAATGTTCTACAAATGTTAGATACCCTCTCCCCTGAAGAGTATAGAACTAGAAATTTATTGGAAAGTTCAGACCCTGATGTGGAGGTTAAAAATGATAAGTTGGATTTTTTTGTTTTCTAGAGAGGGTGGAGCTTGTCTTGGCAAAACCAGTACAAGTTTCATTCTGATGAAAAGCAGGTTGTGTGATGCTATGAAAAGGCCATATGAGGAAATACCCCACTGATTGCTCAAAAGGGTTGTTTGGGATAGAATTTTCCAGAAGCATCAGTTAGTACTCAGACAATCTTTCTTGTTTTGAAGGTTGGATGGTTTTTAAATTTAAATTTTAGGTTTCTTAGAGTGCCTGTGGCAGCTGCAACTCCCCAAGGCTCCTCAGAGTAACCATCCAAACGGAGAAGTTGCTTCTCCGCCATGGTCGGCCTGGCTCTGCCGGTGTCCTGCTGGCCAGGGACCCGTGTGGAGAAGATGGGCTCTGAGACCCGTTTAGATACTTTGATCTTTAATTTCTGAGAGGGCCAAAAATCAGTGAAGAAGAGCGTGATCTTGTTAATACCGACAATTTGAAATAAGATATTTATTTTAGTTTTAGAAATTAATTTACATTTAGGTTATTCTTTTTCATAGAGAGTTTCTGCCTGATGCTTTAGGAATTGGGCTCACACACACATAGCAAAGACACTGGACTATAGCTATGTTGTCCATTTTTGCATTTTCCTGTTTTTGATTTTTTTTAAATTATGGTAAAAAAAAAAAACCACATAAGACACAATTCTCCACCGTAACCGTTTTTAAGAGTATGGTTCAGTAGTGTTAGGTATGTTTGTGCTGGGAAACAGATCGCCAGAGCTTTTTCGTCTTGCACATCTCAAACTCTGGTCCCATTAAGCAGGTCGACTTTTTCCCCTCCTCCCATAATTCTACCTTGTGTCTGATGGAATATTTCCCCCGGTTATATACACAGAAATCACAGAGAAGAATACTGTCAAATTTATAAAAGAATCAAATAATTAAGCCTACACACGCTACACCTTCACCTGTGTGTCGTGAGGCCCAAGCTCCTCCTTTAAAAGAGTTGATGTTTTTAAGTTGCCACAGAGATATCGGAAAGCGTACATTTTACTGATCTCAACCCCCTCCTCTCTGTACCCCTCTTCACCTTCTTTCATGAATAACAGTGGTTGTCCCCTACCTTCTCTTTTCTAGGACCTGCTCTCAAGAAACCTTACAACCCAAGAATTAAAATCTCCAAGACATCAGGTAAAGAAAAGAGCATGGTTTGTGTGATTTGAGAGTTTAGATGTTTAGAAAGTGGACAACCAGGAATTCCCTGAAGCCAGTTAAAATACCAGCTCATAGAAACGTGACACCGGGACCCGTATTTACTGAGCCCACGCCAGCAGCCTGAGGTAGTTCAGGATCATCATTAAACCATGACATAAACACCGTCCCCGGGAGCCTGGTAGCAGCCCCGATTGAAGGACAGACAGCGGAGGCACGTTCTCATCATTACTGAGTCGTAAAGACATTTGTTTTAGAGATCTGAAGTATACATGCTTCCAGCTCCTGGGGTTACAAATATCTGTTATATGCAGGTTTTCTAAAAATTATCTTATTATTCTTTTAATCTTGGCTTTAGTGGAAATAACAGATTAAAAAAAATACCATAAAATTTTGTTTGGCCAACTTGCTGGGATTATGATAAAAATCTGGAAGGAATAATCACATCAGGGCTGGGCTGGAGCCTTCAAATGTACATATGTCCTTTGTAAGTCTTGCTGCTGGTGTGCTGGACGTGCCTGTTCATAAAACCAGGGACACCCTGGAGATGAGCTCTGAGGATAGGAAATGCACGGTCTTCAGCGGAGAGAACGTGATTCCATGATACCTACACATGCTTATGGAATGCAAGAGAAACTTCCTCTTGGATGGTGCATGGTGTGATGACTTTCAGACTGCTCCTCTCTTTTTTGGAGCAAGCAATGTCTTTCCTTAGAAAGGGATTTGTGGGATTTGATGAGGTACGGGCCCAGGAAACTCTCAAGAGAACTGTCACATAGTTATATTCATACCTAAAGCATGCCAAGAATATGGCCCAGGAGTATTGTCTCCTACCGGTGTCATTTTTTTCATTTACAGAAGACCAGTACCTTCTATTTCTTTCTGTGTTGCCATTCACAGGGTGCTTGAGGCACTTCACAGTGAGACCAGCCAGGTTCTTTCAAGGGCCCTTCTGAGTCATGATGAGGCAGAAAGGGTTTTTGCAGTGACACCAAGGATGTTAATTTGCTTGGAGCTTGTGAAGATAGATCTCCTGCCTCACCCCCACAACCCTCCTGCCATATACAAACACATATACATACATGTATATACATCAGGTAGGGAGATTTCAGAACAGCATTGTGTTTGGTGCATAAGTTAGAGAGAAACTAAGTCTCCAGACTCCAGAGAGAAGAGAATTGATGGAGACGCTTGGGAAACATTTTGTCTGCACAATAAGAGGCAGGGCTGTCCATCTTTAACCAAGGTCAAAAGGAAGAAAATGGGCCAGGAACGAGGCCAGCTAAACTTTGCAGTCTCCTCTGTGGACAAAAATTGGAAAGAAAGAAAGTCAGTATGACCCAGAGGAGGGACCTGCGCCGTCATTGCTGACTATCCTGCCTAACCTCCTGTGACTTGTCATCAGCCCTCCATTGGGCTTGGTCATTACACTGCCATGGAAGCATTGTGTACCTCTGGCACTTTGAATGTCTCTAGTGCTCAAGACTGTGAGCTCTGAGCAACAGCGGTTTGATTCCTGGCCTGAGCTGAGCAGCCACTGAGCTGCCAACAGGTGACAGGATGGCTCAGCTTAAAGAAATAATAAATAAATAAATAAATAAATAAATAAATAAATAAATAAATAAATAAATAAATAAAATGAATTCTCTAGTGCCATGTAGTGTGGCCATAGGAGAGGAGGGTTCTCATCCACACCGCTACACTCAGGCAGTCAGATGAGAGAGGAAAGGATTGGGGGAGGCCGTGTGAGAAATTGAAGAATGTGAGCTCAGTAACAGTGGGGTGTGTGGTGGTCCCTCTTTCCTTTCTTCTCAAAGCTGAGTTGTCTGTGTTTGGCTGAGGTGTGATGAAAGGAGCATTATAGTTGAATTTAGGGGACCTGAGTTCAAAAATTTACTTTACCACATCCTAACTGCGTCTCTTTGGTGAGTCGCTTCACCTCCCAGTCATCTTTCATCATTTAGACATTCAAGATCACTGACAGGATAAAATGAATAACTTGTGAGAAAATAGAAAAGAGTACAGAACCCAATACATGTCTTTTCTTTCTCTTTCTCGCCTGTTATTTTCCTGCCCTGCCAGCGGATGGAGACCCCCATTTTGTTGTGGATTTCCCCTTGAACAAGCTCACTGTCTGCTTCAACATTGATGGGCAGCCAGGGGACATCCTAAGGCTGGTCTCTGATCATGTGGACTCCGGTAAGTCCTGCCCTGTGCAGTGACCCCTGGGGTACGTATCCTGTTACCTCTCTTCCTAGGCTGCACGTCCAGGTATATAAGGGGGCACGTCATAGATGCTCATTGAGGATCATCAACGGTTAATTAGAGGAAGTAGGCTGTGTGCTGGGCTTGGAGGCAGGAAGTCATGCATCGGAAACTCTGCTCTCTACCTTAACTCATTCTGTGGCCGTGGAGACTTGACGCGGGAGCTTTTGCTTTCTCCCTTGTAGAACAGAGATGGTGATACTCGCTCTACCAGCTGCACCAGGCTATTGTAGAGATCAAGTTTAATAATGGACAGGAAGTTGTTTTGTAAACGCACATGTGCTATATAAATGCATGGTATATTGTTGTTATTATGTCTTTCCATTCAAAAACTGTGATGATGGATGTTCTCATTTCATCTCTCTCTGTTCCTCGATGATTGAAATGTTAAGGCCAGATGTTAATTACTCAGCTCTGTGTACAGAGAACACGATGTAGGAAGGGTTCTGATCCCCTTTGTTCAGTACAGGGACCACGTAAAAATTGGTATATGAAAACCTTCTCGAGTTACATGCAGGTAACAGTGCTTCAGGGATGGCCAGGTGGACAGCTTCACAGCCAGGCTTTGTGAGGACAAGCTTTGCAGTGGACACTCTGGCATTTCTCAGTTCTGAGAAAATGAGATTTTGGAAGGCTAGGTGACAGAGGGTCCCACGGCCAGGTGACACGGATGATGTCGTTATATAATGCTTGATCCCGGGCTGCTTTCCCACCTTGCTCTCATGTGGGGCTTCCTAGTCTTAGAGCTAAATCTCAACTTGTTTGTGACTCGAAGGGCCCAGGAGTGAGCTAGGGGGTTCCCACGCCCTGGAGGTCCCTACCCCCTTGGAGCTGTTTCATCATTTCTGTGTTCACTGTGGCATCTGTGATGGGAAGCTCAGTGGAAGGTGCTTAGAGCTGAGAGGCGGGACTACCTGACCTCTGTTCATTCTGGGGTTCCTCCTTCCCCTGACCCCTTACCCCAGAGAAAGCAGTTTTCCCCTGGAATGTCCAAGAAGTTGCCAGTTAAGATATAGGGGAAGATTATCCCCCAAGCAAAAAAATACAAGAGTTAATTATATAGCAGTCTTTTATTATTGCAAATTCCTCTGAGAGCACACTTCATGTGCATCACCTAATTCAGTCCCAAACATCTCACGTGGGATGGCCACCTGTCCGGACAGCACAGTCCCCCAGGGGCTGGGCTCACAGGCCGCGCTCAGGTCTAGAAAAGCTGTCATTGTATTCATGACAATGAAGGAAAAAAGAAAGTTCTATCTGCTGGCCACCGAAAGCTGACACACATGCCACCTCCCGTGATCCTCATGACAATCCTGTTAGGTTTCATACCTCCATTTGACAGATGAGGACGTTGAGACTCAGTGTTTTAAAGTGACGTGCCCAGGGATGCACACCTAGAAAGTGGAAGAACTTGAGTTTTTGGACTCAGCATAATTCTGACCTTTGCATTATACCACACTGGTAGATAAGGAATATATGTCTTGGTCCCTACAACCAGAATGAAAGAAATCTAAGAATGAATGCAAACAGGAAAACCCCTTCTGTGGTATCTTGACCCAAACCTGCATCATCCTTCCCCCACCCCGAGATGCTGGTCAAACACAGGGAAGAAATTCACTCATAGGCACTGAGTAGCCTCCACTCACCAAAGTTCATGGTGTGAGAGATACAAAGATAAGGCCAGAGAAGGAAGGGAATTCTGATGGGCCGCCTTTAGCATGAAAGGGGGATGATGTTTCTAACCCCTGCTCTGTTTCTCTCTGTCTTTGAGGTGTGACGGTGAACGGAGAGTTAATCGGGGCCCCGGCTCCCCCCAATGGCCACAAGAAACAGCGCACTTACTTCCGCACCATCACCATCCTGGTCAACAAGCCTGAGAGGTCGTACCTGGAGGTCACACCGCGCAGAGTCATCCTGGATGGAGGGGACAGGCTGGTCCTCCCTTGCAACCAGAGCGTGGTGGTGGGCAGTCGGGGGCTGGAAGTGTCGGTGTCCGCCAACGCCAACATCACCGTCACCATCCAGGGCACCGTGGCCTTTGTTATCCTCATTCACCTCTACAAGAAGCCGGCCCCCTACCAGCGAGACCACCTGGGTTTCTACATCTCCAACAGCAAAGGCCTTTCTGGCAACTGCCATGGACTGTTAGGTAGGCAGCTGCCCTTTGCAGGGCCGGAGAGGACGGGTCGGCTCCCCGAGGGAGGCTGGTGTTGCAGATAGCTTTCACTTGACTGAGAAATGCTGTGTCAATGGGGTCTTTATACATATTGTGGAAATTGTATTTCTTGCCTCCTGGTGACTTTCTGGAATAGGAATGGGCTTTAGAGGCTAATTCTCACTGGCCTTCAGGGAAAGCGAGCAAAGAAATTGGGAGTAACCCTCTCAAGGTCTGGTTCCTTACTACCAGCAAGAAGATACAAAGAAAGGACGGTCCACAGCTTGGCACCCGGCATGAAACGGGGTCCCTTCCAGGGGTCACCACGTTGCCATGAGCACCAGGCGGTCCACTCGGGCTGGCTCTCTTTGACGTGCAGTTTCGTGTGGGCCCCTTGCCCACAAGTTAAGAGCTAGCCACTGCCAGGGCTCGGTTTAGAAAGCAGGATTTCCTGGCACTTGAGCTGGACTCACTTGTGCGGTGCCTGACTGCCAAGTGTGAGCTCCCTCACACAGACGCAGACCGGCATTCCTTGGCCTTAGCGACACCCTCACTTGACCTGGGGAATGCGATGATGAATCTCGGGAATGAATGGAACCCAGTGCTTCCTGTACCCTCAGCCCAGTACAACCCACTGACTTTGTGATATGGAGGGGACTTTTGACTGCGGAGGAAAGAGGGGAAGGCTGACCCTTCTTCCCTATTTATGATCCCCACCTTCTTGTCCTCCCAACTCAGTGGCAGACTGTGGTTATCTCTACTTGCTGACTAGGCAGCTTTCCAGTGTTAGCAAGTAGGCAGCGTCCACATGTGGGGGCCACTACCTATAAAACCTCAGGTCTGTCCTCTCCATATCCACCAAAACATGCGTTCTGTCACTGATGCTGGGAAAGGCAGGGATGCCTTCTGGGAGCGTCCAACCCCCCTCCCGCTGACATCATTAATTCCTCCTTTTTCTAGGTGACACATGTGTGTTTGCTGGTCCGGTTTTGTTTTGTTTTTTTCAACACAGTGTGGCCTTGGACTTGACTTAGACCTTATGCTTTTCTTGTCCTCTCAGGTCAGTTCCTGAACCAGGATGCCAGACTCACAGCGGAGCCAGCCGGGCTCAGCAAGAACGCTACTCGTCTTCCACTCTCCATGACAGGCGAGGGGTCTGAGGCCGTCCTGAAAGTGAAAGGGCACCAGGTCCCGGTGGTCTGGAAACAGAGGAAAATCTACAACGGGGAGGCGCAGATAGACTGCTGGTTTGCCAGGAATGCCGCCCAGCTGCTCGACGGCGAGTACAAGGATTACCTGGCAGCCCATCCTTTTGACTCAGAGACTACGTTCGGCCTGGGACTATCCAGGGGACTCTGACACTAGCAGCCTTAATGTAAGAGTGCATGACAAGGAAATGGCCTATGGGGACACTGTGGTGTGGTTCTTGTCCCTGGCACGTGCCTTCTCTCTTGGCAGTTGGCTGCAACCCGTGGCCTGCCCCTGGTGGCCTGTAGGTCTGACATCCTTGAGCAAAGGGTAAGGTCAGGAAGCTGGAGCGAGATGTTATTTCCTCCGCTTCCTCCTCCTATGTCCCCCTCCTTATGTACAATAGAGAAAGCTGGTAGCACCAAGGTGGAGAAGGGCATAGTTAAAAGCAAGAAGTCTGTGTCTTGTACCAACTGGCTTGTCAGTCTCATGCCTACCATAAAGTAACTCTGATGAAGGACGGTTGCTGCAAAGTTTGTTTTCTCTGTGGAAATGGCCACATTTGGGCACACTGCTTTTCGCCTTGTAAATGCTTAGGAACCTGTCCTCTTAGTACTGCTGCGACCTCCAGAAGTGTGGCCAGCCTCTGCTTCAGGTGACCTTCTCATGGAGTCCAGGCCACGAGTCATGCAAATAGCACATAGATTTAATCACTGTAAATCACTAAGTCTTTTCTTGGGAGAGGACTTTCTTCGGCTGTGATAGCTTGCCCTTGAAAATTAGTTTCCATTTTTATGTTTTAAAATAATTGAGTGAAAATAGAAAATCTATATCCCAGCTCCCCTTGTCCTTCCAATGGGCTTTGTAAACCACTTGACTTTGCCAATGGATAGTCTCTTATTTATTCCAGTAAGCTAAGTGCTTTTAATAAACAGGACAACCCCACGTGGATGTTTTTTACTGGCCAGTCTTGGCTGGAGAGTTGGCCCGTTGAATGAATGGCGAAGCTTTTACGAGGTTCAGCCTTTATAATTGTGGCCTTCTGTGCTCATGGTCCTCTAGCAGGTGATAAACTGAGCTCTGGACTTGGGAGGTAAACACAGCCCAGAGCGTGTCTGTCAGCCACCCATAGGAGTCCACTTGCATGATCTCAGCAGGATGTGGGGTGGTGCTCACAGAGTCTAAGAGGCCTTCCCACACTTCAAATAGGCAAAGCCAGGAAATCAGCATGACTGAGGGGCTCTGGTGCTCGACCTTGGACAGATCTGGTCCCATAAGAGAAAGGTTGAAATCATGAGCGGGGGGTGGGTGCTTCAAAGGTCAGTGACTGTCACCCTTCTCGTTGTGGACACCGTCTGGGCAGCCCGTTTATATTATCAGGGGGACGTGAGGTTGCTGACGGCGTTGGAGCCTCCTTCCCCGTCCTCCTTGCCAGTTCCCGCTTTCGTTGTGTTTGGTCTTTTCAGGACCACCGAGGTTCAGTAAGCCTGATGCTGGCTGAGGGCGGGGCAAGGTCAGGATGCAGATGAACGCAGGGGGCACTTGAACCAAACGGCAGAGAAAGAAAGATTCGGGTCAGAGAAATAGAATATCTTGACGTGAGGCTGAATGAAATAAAGGCTTTTGTGCTGGCTGCACTGGAGGTTTTTCCCCAGTCGAGAGCAACTCCAGAGCAGGCGTTCATGAAATATGGAAGCATACTTAGCACTTGGAGGGGAATCAGAGTCACGAAAATTGTTTATCATACTTACCCTCCCATGAGAACCATCTGAACAGCCTGAAGACCTCCACGTGTTTTGTCGGTCCAGGCGGCTTCAAGAGATGAAGTTAGTGCTGGGATTTTCAGGTCTGTCTCTGAGTCTTGGCCTCTGTCCCTTGGTGAGCCCACTAGACCACGGCCTGGCAGCTGTGTCATGTTTGACGCCCATCTTCCCAGATTAGCTGCCTGTTTTCATGCCAGTGGTGTGAAGATACCTGCCCAGACTGACAGATGCTCCCATATTTCAGAGCTCAGAGGAAGAGGAGGAGTGTGAGCCCCAGCCAGCCAGTGCTGGTCAGGCTCCACGGGGACCTCCCTGTTATATAATCTCGGTCCCAGCTGGGTAGATGTCACCTTGAGCCATGAGGCCAGCCCACGTGTTAGCACTTGGAGCAGTGCTCTGTATTCCAGGCATAGGCCTCAGAGCTGCAGAGAGGAGGCTCCCGCCAGGCAATCCCAGTTATTACTGCTTTTCTAAGAGCATAGGAGGGTAGTCCAGTAAGCTACCTATCAGAAAAAATTTTTTTTCAAGTATCAAGGATGAGCTTTTATTTTAAAGTTTTTACTTTAGACAAATCTCCCTTTTCTTTTCCCCCCTCTTCAGTTATACCTCTATGTTTCTCGTTAAAGATATCCACCATTAAATTTTCTCTTTTAGCCAGAGACAGTGATATCTGGGAACCCAAAACTCCACACCCATGTTATACGTATGTAGGGCCTTTTAATTTGGTTGAAAAATACAGTATTTTCTGTTGGCATGTGTGTTGTGAATAGCAAGCTCTTTTAACGTCACTGCAGAGGAAAGGAGAAATTTGCAGGTGGGGAAACTGAGGCAGAGTGCAGTCAAGTGGTTTTTCCCACATTGTACAAAAGACTTAGTACAGGGCCACGCTGAACCTCCAGAACTCCTTTTGTTAGCTTTGACACAATTTCGCCATTTGGGCAATCTTTTATTTTCCTTGGGAATTTATAAATTGGAGGGTGAGTAACTAAACAAGAAGTTGAATGAGATTGAGAAATATGTTGCAGTTAGAGGAGCTAAATCTCACGTTATCATCATAGAGTCATAACAATTGACTAGCTGGGATCTTCAAAGTCTCCATCTTTGTGTTCCCATCCCCTCCCGCATCTAAAAAGGAAAGGCATCTTATGAGTCATCTTTAAGGGTCTCCTAAGTTCAAGTTTCATGTTCCTCAGATAAAATGGACTGAACGTTCTCTACCCATCCATGCTAAGGACTTTATCTTCTTCCATTTGACTTTTCAATGATTTATTGCTTCAGGCTCCAAGGAGAGGATGTTTGGGAGGATAAACCATTAAACCATCTTGACCCCCGTTGTAGCTGGGCAGCTGTGACGCAGGCACCAGGAATTGAAAAGAGCACCCCTTTGTTTCTGTCAGGGGGAACATTAAACTTTAATTGAATCACAGATCATCATAGGTGGATCAGAGACAAGATTCATTTATTTACATTTATCTCTCAGCTAAACTGAATGCTATGGATGGAATGTTTTTGTCCCTCTAACCACCCCCCCCCCAAAAAAATGTGCTGAAGCCTAAATCCCCAGTGTGATGACATTAGAAGGTGGGGCCTTTGGGAGGTAATGAGGTCATGAGGGTGGAGCCCCCATGATGGATGAGTACCCCCTGATAAGAAGAGATACAAGAGAAACGATCTCTCTCTGCTCCACTATGTGAGGTCACTGCCAGAAGACGCCATCTAGGAACCAGAAAGTGAGCCCTCACTAGACACCAAATTTGCTGGCATCTTGATCTTGGACTTCCAGCTTCCAGAACTGTGAGAAATGAATGTTTGCTATTAAGCCATCCAGTCTTTGGCATTCTTGATATAGCAGCCTGAGCTGACTAAGACACTGAATCAAAATATGAATTATTTCGATTTCTTCAAGCTACACAGAATGTATACAAACAATGCTGTTATTAAATATGGAGGACTGTTGGAACCAGAAGAACATGACCCAGCTAACATAAACAGCAAATAACATGACATGGCTAAGAAAATACTTAGAAATGTAACTTTAAATATTTATTTTAGTCAGTGTAAAAGAATAAGTAGGATATTAGAAAGTTCATGTTCAAGAGACATTTTTCTTAAACAAAAACATGTAGGAGAATGATTTCTAAAAACAAACAACATATTGGCATGTTTATATTTTGAGGGGACATGGAATTAAAGCTAGAGAGAATAAAACTTGAACAAGCATTGCTTGTTCATAGGAATTTCTGAATGACATAAAAATATATGTAAATGGAGTAACGAGTGACATTGGAAGAATAATGTTAAACAACACAAATTATTCTATGAAACAGCAACTATGCAGCAGCCGTTCCTGACCTTTTATAAAACTATCAAATATGAGAGGTCTTAAACCTCCCAGTCCCTTAATTTCTGGGACTCTGGCATCCCAAAGCTTTGATCGCCTTTTTATTGGGTCACTCATTTGCACACACTGGCCATCACCTTGGTCGGAACTTCTTCCATTTGCCTCAAGGTCACTTTTCCTCCTCAAGGGGCATCTTTAGCTTGTGGTCCTGGTATTCCCACTCCCAGTTCTGAGTGGTCCGGCCGGATCTTGCTCAGATTCCGAATGGAGCAGCACCCGATTAGAGCCAAGCCAGACACAAAGCACGGGTGAGACGTCACCGGGAGGCTGTGTTAAAAACAAGCAAACACCTCATTTCAAGGGCACCTAGCCAACCTCTCTGGGCTTAAGCTTCTTCATCTCTAAAACAAAGGGAGTGGACGAGGTAACTTCTCAGATCCTGGGATCTTTATCTTCTGCCTACCGATGAAGATACTTCCTGAACTTGCGAGTAATAAGCGCAAAAGGATTCATTCAGTGACTCGAGTGTATTTCGAGATGCAGTCAGCGTTCCAGAGCCAGGATTCAGAGGAAAACATTCCAAGTTCATGCGTTTAGAGCAGGACATGGAATGCACGCAAAGACTGAAACAGAGTGTGGGAAATTCTGTAAGAGAACTGGGGAGAGGGCTGTTACCTGAGTAAGGAGGAGGCACGGCTATGACGGTAGGAAGGAAGTTGGGAACCATTCCAAAGGTGGAGCATGTTAAGCTGCGAGGAAGAAGAGCATAGACAGACGCAACCACACGAAATGTTTTCTCCTATAATGCGAAGCAGCTGGGAACATCTTCCAAACTGAAGCGGTCTCCTTGCCCTGTTCAGTTTGGGGGTTACTGAGAACCCGCAGTGGAGAACGCTTGCCGGAAGCCCATGTTCCTCCTCCCTTTGACCCTGTCCCAGATCTGTCTCTGTCACCTGCTTCCTTGACTCCCACGCCTGGGACATGAAAACTGCCCAGAGAACGTCACAGAGCTCCAATGGGAGTCCATTCCATCAACAGGGCTCCCGCCGGCATTCAGCAAAACCTGAGTCACGTGTCTTCCCTGAGGTGAATTGGCCTCAATGCCTACTGCCTTCCTCAGCTTTCTAGACCACTTCAGCCCCCAGCTTTCCACAGGAATTTGCCTCTTGTTTTGCTGAGAAAACGGCAGGAGGAGCTCACGCAGTCACTCCATCTCATATCAAAGTGGCTGTCTCGTCACATGGTTCTATCACCCTCATACCCGCTTCATTCCAAGTGTCCCTGTCTACCTTTGTTCCAGATCCTCTCCCTTCTCACTTCCTCTGGCAGTTGCCTCAATTATTCCTTGTCTTCCTCGAATCTCCAGGCTCTCGTTCTCCACCAGGTCCTTCCCTCTTGGTTTCAAATGTCATTCAGAAGTCTCCTCTGGTCTGAGAGGATTGTCCCTGCTCGGGCTCCCTTGGGCTTCTGTGTTCTTGCTCTTATTTCCATGTCAGGCTTGCTGTAGTCGTTGGTATTTGAACCCTCATTTTTCTTTTTCAGTCAGTTGCTTAACCCATCAGATCCAGCTTCTGTGTTCACGTTAGTGGAACTGTGTCTCAGACATCAAGTTATCATTCCTGAGGTCCAGCTCCAGGTATCAGTGTCTCCAACGCCTACTGCATGGCTCCGTTGGCCTCTTCCTCATTTAAAATGCCGGATCCTTTGCTGCTTTTGTGGGATTTAAAATGTTTTCCCCTCATCTCCTTTGCTGAATTTCTTTCCTCCTAACAACCTGTGGATTTACCCTGAGGTTCATCCTTGGTCCTCTACGCTTTCCACTGCTCACTGTCCCTTAGAGATCTCATTCACTTCATGGCTCTATCATCTGGCCCTGTGTAGAAGGCTCCAGAATATAAGTCTGCAGTGTTGACGTCTCATCTTAGGACACTTCCTTTTAGTTACTCCGGCATCACCTGAAACTCAGGAATAAAAGCAAACGTTCCATCTCCAAAGCGTCTATATTTTTACTATAATATTTGGAATTTGAGATCTGGGGAGATAGGAAGAAATCCCAGCACAGTCCTTTCCTATTCTGATTGTTGCAAATAAAAGTGGAAACTGTGTGTGTGTGTGTGTGTGTGTGTGTGTGTGTCTGTGTCTGTGTGTGTGTGTCTGTGTGTCTGTGTGTTGGGTACATTTCATAGGCAAACTCAAAGTTAATTTTTATTGACACAGCATTCTTCCTGAACATTCTCTGTATTATTTTCTCAAAACAACAGCTGTGTTTGTGTAAGAGAAGGCCAATGTCCTGATTGCTCACTGGGAATTCCTAGTTATATAAGATGAACAATCACATGTACCAAGTTTGTTGACATGTCAATAAAATCATTTCCTTCAAAATTCATTATAAATACACTTTAGTATGCTTTTTACAAATAAATTTTATCAGAAATACATACAGGCAACACAGGGAATACAATACTCCAGATACCTGAGCGTGAATGAATGTGCGAGTGGTACACACACTCTTTTATCCTGTTAAATTTCCTACCAGAAGTTGACCTCACACTGCTAGGATCTTTCAGCCATGAAGGTAACATAAGCTCTAGAAATGTTACAGAATGCTGAAATCCAGTTTCTATTCTGAAAGTTCACATGAGCTGCTACAGAAGAAGCAAACCTTTCCTGGGGAAGGCAGAAACAGTTCAGTCTGAAGACTGGGCTCAAAAGCGAAGTGTGTTTGCTTTTGAAGAAGGCCTAAGAGTATTCCGGGAATATTCTAGAAACTGCAAGCTCTCCTATACTACTTAGTTTTTAAACATCTCTTCCTCTGCCGGCCTGGAAAACGGAAATGAAACACTTCGAGAACATGTAACGAAAACATAATACAAAACTTGGTATATTGTGAAATGACAATAGCATTTTAAATTGTCCATGCTCTTTTCCCAGGAGAGAAAATACTTCAAAACAAATATATTCACTTATTCATTTAGCTAATGTTTAGTGGGCACTAACTATGTGGAGGGGACAGAATGCCCTCCCTACCCAGCCCTGGAGATAATGTTTCCTATAAATAGTTATCATAAAAAAGAGGCTGCAGTGTGCCCTCACGGCGGTTCAGATAAAATGTGTGTGGGCTTAAAGGGACTGTTTGCAACCTGTTCCTGGCATTTGATCCACGTCTCATAGAACTGGTAAGGTTGGAGGGGGGACATGTGCAGGAGTATTTTATATAAAAACATATTTATTCTTAATAAAAACACTATAAAGGAAAGGAAAATGAATTGTATAGGAGAACTCACATGTAGGGAGATGGAGTGACTGGCCAGCATCATAGAGCTGTGTGAGCTGGGGCTGGCCTGGCCACAGTGCCTTTGTCCTTCAGATGACAGTGGGATGTTTTGGACAAAACAGATACAGCTACTGTGACTGTTCAGATTGCTGGGCCCGAGTCCAGGACCCCGTCTGTGTATGTCAGGCTGACTATCCCAGGGCAAAGAAGAAAGGGTGGTGAAGGGTGCTGTCTTATGTGTCCTCGGATGCAGTGACGTCAGCATTGCTTTTTTTCCCTGAAAGCACGTGTCCGTTGTATGGGATGTTGGGCTTTCTGACTCTGGTCTGGGTGCCAAGTGGGCAGGGAATTCTGCCAGGGTGAACACCACAGGTTCCCTCCAAGCACATCTTCCTTCCTTTCTCTTAGAAACAACATCCTACGAAACAGCTCCCTGTAGGTAGCTTTCTGAAACAAATCATTGTCTGCTTGAAGGAGATGGGAACACATCTGGGGGGCTTGGGCCTGGAAAGCCAGCTGGGGAAAGGGGGTCCCAACCCCCAACCCAGTTAAATACACAGAAATGGAGAGAGACTGAACTCACGTGCACATTCGGTGGCTTTTAACTGTCACTTGTCTTCCTTGGGAGAGGCCCAGACAATGCAGCCACTGACGTGATTAATGAGCTACTGGGGCTGCACCTGGCAGAGAGAGACTCCAGCTGGGGGGGCAGGAGCACATGGAACTTCCTTTTTTGTTTGTCAGACACCCAGCGCTGCGCAGGGGTGACAGCCCTGGCTTCTTCCGAGGAGATGAGCAAGTCCCGAGAGCACACGCGTCTGACAGGGGCCAAGACATGAAAGAGCGGAGCATAGACTTAGATCTGGGGTCACAGGCCACTGAGGGTTAGTGCCCAGCGGTGGGGGGACAGGAGGATGGGAGGTTCTGCGCAGAATCCCACGGCCCAAAGGTAAAACATTTGAAAACAAATGTGCCCTAGGTCACTTCCCAGCCTCATTAGCACATCCTCCGTCTCCACAGTTCATGTGAACGAAGCAAAATCGAATCACATAACTGCCTGTATGTATGTGCAGAAGGGAACAGATTTTTGAGGTTCTGTGAGGTTCTGCTGGCAGGCCCTTTCCTTCTATGTCCCACGCAGGGCAGGCTTACTTTTTGTCCCCTGAGCTTTCTTTCTTTCATGTCCTTTGGAGCACGCTCACCCCATGGGCACTTCAATACAATGGTTTATGGCTATTCCGATGAGGTAGATCTGCATATATTGACAGGGAAAGCTGTTTGACATATATGAAGTTAAACAAGTTGCAGAATAGCGTGTCTAGAACGCTCCCAGGAGATTACAACACCTTGATGCCTGATATCTTTTGAGTCATGGACACTTTTCAGCACCTGATAAAATATGAAATCTAAAATATCTCCCTGAAAAAAAACTCCAAAACTACCCCCCAAGTTAATGTCTTACTAAAGCCATCCAAAGCAGAGCTCTTGCTGCTGTTTTCAGGTGGCAGCCAGACTAGACTCAAACTTAAGTGCCTTGTGCAGACAGCTAAGGCTAATTCCTCTGGTATGGGTCCTTATATGACCCTTGCTACCCCGGTTTACTTCCAACTGTCCATCCATTTTAGGGAGCAGAGCCTAATTCTAGGCACAATAACTAGAATTGTTTCCTTTTTCCCAACTCTTCAATTCCTTAGACTAAAGCATTTCCCAAGACCTCCCTGCGAGGTCAGGCAGAGGCAAGCCTATTCTTTCCTGCTTCTAGGGTCATGGTGGCAGCTGAGACCCAGTGTGACTCGCTGATGACCACACAGTCAGCCCAAGCCGGCCTCACTTACAGGTCCCAGCTCACTTCACTCCTCCCAGAAGCCAAGGTCTTGGCGCCCCTCTATGCGGGGCCTGCTAGGATTACAGCCGAATGTCCCCACGAGAAAAGGGAGAACAATTGAGCAGGTCGAGTAAAGCCCTGGCGTGTCCCCGCGCGGTGGGTCCCCGGCTGCTGTTTCGCCGCCAAGCTGCTGGAAAGAATGGGGCTTATTATATGTGGGGGGAGGAGGAGGGCCAGCGAGGTGTTAAGCAGAGAAAATGGTAGAAATTCAAGTCGCAGCGATGCTGGCAGCCCGGCGCCTGCTGTTAGACAGTCCGATGAACTCTGATAAACCCCAAGGCACTTTCCCCACACCCGCCTGTTCTGCCGGGGGGGGGGGGGGGGGAACTCTAGCACCCGGCGGCGGAGTGGGCAGGGTAACGGGAAGGGTGCGGGGGAGAGGGACGCTGGCAGCCGGGCGGGGTTTTCTGCACTCCGCTCACAGCAGGCCATTCAACTACTGATCTGGTGACATAATGGGGTCTGCAAGGGAAGGTGCACAGCTAGGAGGGGCCCCTGCTGCTGGGACCCAAGCAGGGGTGAGAGGAAGAGGGAGGGAGCAGGACAGCAGGAGGACCTAAATTCACCAATGGTGGGGATCAAGCCTGAAGCTGGGGACAGCGGACCCTCCTGGGAAAGGGTCTTTGTCAAACCTCCTCTCAAGCTAGTGAGCAGCCCTTTCCTTGGGAGAGTGGCAGCCAGCCTAACAAACACCCCGTTTCCCCTTTCTAAGCCTAGAGGTTGGGGTGACCTCCCTTCCTGGTGAATTCCAAACGTATGTGCTTCATCTCAAAACCCTCAGTGTCCAGGCACAACCATAACGTGAATGAGCCTAATGCCACCGAGTCATACATTTTAAAATGTCAAAACCAGAACTGCCATGTCATCCAGCCATCCCACTGCCGGTGCATACCCAAAGGGAAGTATTATCTCAAAGAGATATCTGCACCTCCATGTTCATAAGCGGCTTTATTCACAATAGCCAAGGTATGGAAAAAGCCTACGTGCCCATGGATGGGTGAATGGATGAAGAACATGTGGTACATTTATACAACGGGATATCATTCGGCCTTGAAAAAGAAGGAAATACTGCCATTTGCAACAACATGGATGAGCCTGGAGGGTATCATGCTAAATGAAATAAGCCAGGCAGAAAAAGACAAATACTGCATGGCATCTCTTATATGTGGAATCTAAAAAAAATGAAACGCATAGAAACAGAGTAGAAAATTGGTTGCCAGGGGCTGGAGGATGGGTTATAAGATGAATAAGGTCTGAGGGTCTAATGTACAAGCATGGTGACTATAGTTGATAATACCGTATTGTATAATTGACATTTGCTAAGACAGTAAAGCTTGTGTTAAAAAAAAAGATCAAAAGAGGGTCTTGAGGAGATATTTGCACACGGATGTTCATAGCAGAATTATTTACAATAGCCAAGAGGTGGAACCAGCCCAAGTGTCCATCGACAGATGATTAATGGATGAGCAAAATGCGGTCTTTCCATACAATGAAATAAAATTCAGCCTTAGAAAGGAAGGAAATTCTGACACAGGCTACAGCATGGATGAAACTTGAGGACATTATGTTAAGTAGAATAAGCCAGTCACACAAGGCAAATATTGTATCATTCCATTTATGAGGTATCCAAAATAATCAAACACAGGCTGATAGCTCTCCATTTTCAATGATAGACAAAGCACAATTGTTATCTGACTGTAAAATAATACATACATACTCATTGTTAAAAAATAAATAAAACCCTGGAAAATACGAGCACAAAGAATCAAAGTTTTTTTTTTTAATTTGATTTTTAAAAATCTTCTTTGGGTCCTTTTGGGGAAAAAAGAGACCTATTTCCAGGAGATTATCTATAAAGAATAAAACACCTCTTCCAACAGTTTGAGGAGGCCGAGACAGGAAACAGCAAGAAATGCATTCTCAGAAGTGAGATCTAGGATATTTTGCCAAAATTGAGAAAAAGATTGTGTCCCCATAGTCCTATATTATTGAAACTTCTGCTTGTGACAAAGGCTGTGAAATACTGTCCCTCACCTGTGAAGGCCTGACCCTCAAGAAAGACAGTGTGGCATATTGAGAAGGCCACTCAGTGAGTGTTCCTGGCCTTCCATGGTCCATCATTGACCACATGACCTTTTGAAGGTCCTCTGATGCCTCCAAAACATACGTTTCCTCCTCTGTAAAATGGAGATCTTTGTGACTGCTTTCCAGTGGTTGAGAGAAATCAATGCATGGAGTCTGGTGCCATATCTGGCATATATTAATACGAAGTATTCAAGAAAGATAGCTACATATCCAATAAATAGCCAAGCAACAGAATTTCTCTGCAAAGCAACACCCCTTGAGTCCTCACTAATGCCTCTAGGTAATTAGGACACCCGTTCCTAACTAGCCTTTCTGAATAAAACTTGAGTAGATCCCAGGAGTGGTCAGCTCACTCCCGGAGGGGTCTTTTCTTTTTGACTTGGCTTCTGATGCCGTGAGCCTGCCTGGTACTATCAGACTCTACACTCAGGGGAAGGTGCCAATCGTGGGTGTGCAGGAAACCTCCTCATGTTTCTATCTCCCTGCTCTGCTGGAAGTGAAGAGTGTGATTCCCAGGACCGAGTGCCAGAGAGGGTTTGGATGTGTCTCTCGCGAGGATGGGGATGAATGCCACACTCCTGCATTGAGTGCTGTGGGAGACACTTTATCCCCACACATTGTTCCAAATGCTGCCGCTGCCAGCGGGAGAAAATGAGATTCACTGATAGGACTGAGCTGACCCTTTGTCTACTAAGCCGCAAGGCGGAAACCTATCCAGTCTGACACTGACTGTAATCGAGGAGAGAGGGAGGGACAGGGACAGCATGCTGAACCCCTGCCTCCTGTGCCTAACTTGGGGCCCACCCGGCCTCACCCTTTCTATGGTGTAAATGAAGATGCTGAACCCTTCTGTGTGGGATCTTAGTCAACCGGGGCTGCCATAGCAGAATACCCCAGGCGGGAGAGCTTACACAACAGACATTTATTTCTCATAATTCTGAGGCTGGAAGTTCAAGATCAAGGTGCCGGCCAATTTAGTTCCTGGTGAGGACCCACTTCCTGGCTTGCAGAGGACCAGAGGGCAACCTTCTCATTGTGTCCTTATATCCTCACCTGGGGGGTGGGGGTGGAGAGAATGCCTTCTAGTGTCTCTTTTTATAAGGACTCAAATCCTATTGAATCAGCGTTCTAGCCTTATGACCTCATTTAACCTTAATTCCGTCTTTACTCCAAACTTAATCACATTGGGGGTGCCAAGCACAGGGTTCACTTAGTTTCTTCAGCTCTGGAAGGAGACTAGCGAGTGTGGCAATACACGTTTTAAGAGCCCTACACGTTGGTTATCACTATTAGGCTCTGGCCCCATTTGTTAAGAGGGGAGGAAGGCTTTGCTCACGCTTGCGCCAAGAACAGCTTCCTTCTCCTAGGGAAGGACCACAGTGACCTGGCTTCTCAGCCAGCTCGGGCAGTTCCCACACTTGGGGCTCACTTGGAAGCAGGGAGTGTGAGGTCAGGGACTTTTATAGTCTGTGAGTGATTGTCTCATTTACCACTTCACTTTCTAGGAGAAGACACTGAGGCCCAGAGACATAAGGTAGCACAAGCTTACTGAAGCAGGACTTGAACTCAGGACTCCCAACTCCTGGTCCAGGCTTCATCTAATTTTGGAGAACCGTAATCTTCCCTGAGGGGCAATCATTCCTTCCTCAGCATTCCTGAGCCTTCTCCATCTTTCCCTGAGCCCCACAAAGAAACCCTGCTCTGGCGTCCATTAGAAAGACTCACACCCAGCAAAATGGTTGCCTTGTTTACTGGGAGGGAAAATTGGTGCCATCTGTCTAAGGGCATCTTGGTAGGAAGTATCATCTTAAACACACATGTGTGTTCCTTGACATAATGTCCTTTCTGCTTCAAGGGATGCCATCTATAAATATCATTAAGATGCGAGCAAGAGATTCGTGGATAACGACACAGCCAAACCAGAAACGAGTCAGGTGTCTAACCAGAGGGGATTGGTGACATTACTCATGGTATATTCATATGAGGGCATCTTATTATGCAAGAATATTTAGTGACATGGGAGAATGTTCATGTATACTAATGAAGAAGAAAGCTGTATACAAATCATAGAAAAGAAGACTGAAGAAATGAGCCCAAATATTAATAGTGATTATCTTTGGGTGGTAGGGTTATACATAATTATAATTTTTTTTTTTTAATATTTAGTAGCATCCAAAGTTTCTACAATAACTATATAGCTACATTTCTATTATATATATATATATATATATATATATATACATATACATACACACACACACACACACACACACACATATATATATATATATGTGATTTTGTCATATTGATTATTGATTGTCGTTTTTTTTTCATTGTCATGATCAAGTTGTCCACCACCCAGAACATGATGGCCTCAAAAGGGAAATAAGACACGTAGATGATAATGATGACTTGAGATAGAAAATGATTTTGAACAAAACCCTGAAACTAGACTGTGAAAAATGGTGAAGCATGTGTCTCTCTAAGGTCTTGGTAAGAGAAGGGGGGAAATGAGGAGCACGGACATATGGTTCTGTGTTCAGTGGGTCTCTAACTGTCTCTCCTACAGCCAGGCTCACTTCCAGCCCCCAGACCACTTGTTCCTGATCATCTGATGATGGTGAAAGAGGGAATGTGGCAACAATATTAATGATTAAAACTACTTGGAGAGAAGGGAAGGATGGTGGGTAAGGCATGGACCCCAGCAATTTGAATAAGCCAAAATACCTGAATGTTCTAAGTAGCTAAGTAGCTAAACGTTCCATTTCTGATAAGTGATACATTTGGGGTTGAAACAAAGACAGAACATTTTCCATTTCCTGTCTTTTGACGGAACGAAGGCCATGACAGCCACCAGCCGTCTTAGTCTAAACTTCCCATTATACCTCTTTATTTGGAGGCTGAGTCTCAAGGACAGGAAGCATCAGGATAGCATTTGAGTCACCAAAATTTCCTGGCTGTTCGCAGAGTACCTGGATACGTTATACCCCAAAGCGAATACTTTGCAAAACAGGCACCGTGAAATTCCAGCATGGAACATCTGAGGTGTATGCCTCATGCGATTGTACCCTCTGCCCTGTAGACTCGTTCAGTGAGTCTCCTTTAACTCAGACAAAAGAAAAGTTACTTTATTGCTTTATGGGTCCTTTGGGGGAAATCCAGATTCTTTCGAGGCCTTCCTTTGCCAAGGACAACCACACAGCTCTGTTGGCTACACCCCTTCCTGAGCTGAGAAGCTCCAAGGTCAGGTTCCTGCTGTGACTCCTGTGACTGGCTGTGCTAGCCATTTTGTCCTCAGAAACCCTTTGAGACGCGCTCATGTTGACAGTGAAAGACACAATAAGCATCACTAGGACCAGGTCCAGCTGAGGGTCTGGGATGTAGTCCAACAAAGCCAGCTAGAGCTGCGGGGGAGAGTTAGAGCGTCGCAGAGTGGGGGAGAACCCATTCAGCATCTCTGCTGTCGACACGGTGGCAGCCCTTTTGCTGGGGTGGGATCCCCAGTGCTCCTGCCTGTCTGTTATCAGGAAGCAGGAAGGAAATTGAGTATTAAGCGTGGAGCTCACAATTATGCATGGCAAAGGAAAATGTGACGCTGGGGGACAGTGAATTGAAATCAAGTAGAGGCAACTCTCAATTATTCATGGCAGTGGGAGCACAGAGATAAGTCTTGAAAGCCACAAAATTCTCCCAGCCTCAAGGGAACACTACCTAGGCTTCCTTTCTGCCCCAGTGTTTTTTGTCCAAACTGCTTTGGGGGGAATAAGACGGGCTGGTTTATGGCCTCCTGGAGGACCAGAGAAGTGGCTCAAATGTGAGTGACAGGTTGAATCTGTACAATCAGTGCTTGACTAGCCAAGAGTTGGACAGACCCAATCCTCTGGCACCAAACCTCACTGCTCTCTTGAACATTAACCCACAGAACTGCCAGAAATGTCACCCAGATTCTTACCGTGGTCCAGCCAAGGCTGAACAGAGCAAAGCTGGTGGCCGCCCTCTCAAACACCATGGTCAGCAGATTCAGGAGGCAGTGCCCAGTCCAGGCCTTGCTTGGGGAGGGTTGCCCGGGAGGACAGAACGCATACAACGGGACTCACGGGCTAGGACACAGCGATTCCTCCAAAGGGGTCACATTAGGCCCTTCAGTGAAACTGGCCGGTGAGTCCAAAGCTCAGCTTGTAATGGAGACATCACGGCTTCTGGGCTCTGGAACTTAATGATCGGTGCCACCTGGTGTCTACCGCTGATGTTCCCTTTTTATAGTCAGCAAAACAGAGTGAAATAGAGAATAATACTTGCCCATTTTCCGGGCAGGTTGGGGCCTAAGCAGCTCTGACATGTGTACTATTTTCCCAAATGTGATCGCTTTCCATTTCCTGCCTTGTTAGGGCAAGACCCCAGGAACCGCTCTCTCCCCATTGCTGCTCTCTATCCCCCAAAATCTGATTCAGGCGACTTCCTTATAGACCCCCAGCTGTCTGCACACCTCTCTGCTTTCTGTCGGACTAGACAAGGCTCTGAGGACAGTGATTCTTTGTCTTCATGGCTCCAGTATGTCGCACGGTGCCTGATATGTGGATGGCAATTAATACTCACCCAGTGGATGAAAGAACATACAGGGAGGGGCCAAGAGGCAGAGGTGGGGCTGATTTTAACTCCGATCATTTTTCTTTCCAGAGCTATGTTTCTTACACAATGGAGGGAAGCAGTGTTTTGATCAGCGGGGCCTGCCTGCTCTGGCTTGTCTCATTTTCTCCCCCTTCCTCTGACTTCCCTCTACATAATCTTCCAATGTGGTCCCCACATAATTATGCATGGATAATATCATTGTTTCTCAGAGGGAATGACACCACCATTCTTTTAGGTTTTATACAAACACAAAAATGAATAATATGGGGTCTCATGGAGAAAAAGTTATTCTCTGTCCAGTTCTCTTCCGATTCTGACCCAGAAAAAGAGAAGGTCCCAGATCATGTTACTATGCCTTTAACACCTCTCGAATATCCACTTTAACAAAGAAATCACAGGCAACCATCGCAGACAAGACCATCAGCAGGCAACAATATCCATCTATGCCTGAAAAGTTGAATTATTCCCACCACAAAAAGGAAATGGTCACCCTGTGACATGTAGAGGTGATAGCTAATGCTACAATGGCAATCATATCGCGATATGTAAATGTATCAAGCCAACATGTTGTACAGCTTAAACTTACAGTGTTATACATCCAGTAATTTCAATTAACAAATAAGTGCAACTAAAAAGGTTTGACTTCCAAACCAAGAAGATTAATTGGTTTACAGTAGTGATTTAAGTGTTCTTTGAAAAGTAAACGTATAAAGTTCACCGAGTCAGCTGACAGGACAATATTAAGTAAATCACTGTAAAGACAGTACAAGTTTATGGCCAGAAGGTGGGCTGTGATATATGAATGACGAACATTTGAGAAACGTTTAGATAACCAGACATCCTCTCCTCCCCTCGCCGCATTTTGGCACACCTGGCCTACCTGTCCAGGACCTGCTTGACCACTTCAGAGAAGGAGAGGGAACCAGGGGAAGATCTGGCCAGAGGTGGAAGTGCTCCAATGGCTGCTTACCCATGGACACACTGTTTCTGCTCGATATGGCTGCACGGACGAGGCCATTCTGTACATTACTGTGAACGATTCGACCCTGAATTTGTTTTCCCAGGGGCTATCCCACTTTGCAGCGAAACTGGTGAGCCAGGCTCAGCTTGGTGGAGTCTCATTCATCAGCAACCACGCTGAGGCTAGTGAGAGGGCCTTTGCTCTGGCCACATGTGGCAGATTGGATATCTGGTGGCTGTCGGGGCGGGCGAGCACCGACACAGAAACATGTGGTGACTGACGGTCTCAGGAAAGAACCAGGCTGTCCATGATCTTAGGCTTTCTGGGTAATGCAATCTGAAAATCAATTCTCATTAAATACAAGTGATATGAATACCTCTGACAGGGTACATCTTAAGTGATAATTAAAAGCATATTTCCTGACGCTTAGCTGCTATGAAATGCATCCCTGTTGATGCCACAGAGGGGGTCTCGTGCTAAGACCTTGTGGACGTTCATTAGCTCCCCCAGGAAACCTCAGAGTTCCTGGAGTGTCATTCATTATTCTAATCTGATTTTCTTTCCTCAGGGGAAATGGAACCTGGCGTTGGCACTTTCTCTCAGCACCAGCAAGAGTTCTTACAAAGCAATGAACATCGTCATAAGCCAAGGGATGAAGACTGCACAAATATAGTCTTCAGTGTGATGTACGAATGGAGTTTACTAATCATTAAGCATCCCACTAGGTTTTATAAACCTCTCTCGATGAACAAAAGGAGACATGGCAGCTGAGATGTTAGACCCTCTATTTGAGGTGTCACAATGGAAAGAATCTCAGTGTCTGGGGCCTCCCAGCCGTGAGAAGTGGCACTGACAGGGGCTTCAGACTTTCGGAAAACTATGGTAATTTTTACAATAGCCGATAATAGTTACTAATTTCAACGTCAAGATGTCAAATTTTATCTCAAAAACTACTGGAAAAAATGGGAATGTTCAATATCTCTTTCTTCTGAACTAGACTTACACATCATTAAAACATATCATGAAGGCATAGGAATAAACAACCAGACCAAAAGAACAACAACAACAAAACCTATCGTTATATGTTGTTTTAGTTTCCTAGGGCTTCTATAACAAAGTACCACAAACCGGGTGGCTTACAACAACAGAAATGTATTTTCTCATAGTTCTGGAGACTGGGAGCCTGACATTGAGGTGTTGGCAGGGCTGTACTCTCTTAGAAGCCTCTAGAGGAAGATCCTTCCGGGCCTCTTCCAGTTTCTGGCAGCTCCAGGCATTTCTTGGCTGTGGCAACACCATTCCAGCCTCTGCGTCTGTCTTCACGTGACCATCTTCTCTACATGTCTTTTCATCTTTTTGTAAGGACACCAGACATTGGATTAAGGGGCCCACCCTACTCCAGTATGACCTCATCTTAACTCAGTACATCTCCAATGACCCTATTTCCAAATAAGGTCACATTCTGAGGGGCTGGGGGTTAGGATATCAACATATCTTTTCATTTTGGAGGGAGGGAATGGGGATGAGGGGGGGAACTGCAATTAACCCTTAAGATACATGGAAAAAAGAGATTAGTCAATAAATAATGTTTGGATAACTGGCTAACCATTAGGGAGAAAAATGAATTCCTTAATTCTTTACTGACTCATGCTGAAATACCAAAGGGATCTGAGTTTCAATGTGGAAAAAAAATATTCAAGTATTAGAATCATAATAGCCAACACACAAAATGTATGTGTAGGCCTGGTTTGAAGAGCTTGACACCTATCAAATTGAATCCTCACAAAATTCTGCTGTAATTTTCACTTTACAGCAGAGGAAACTGAGGCACAGAGAAGTTAAATAATTTTCCTGAGATCACACAGCTGGTAAGCAATAAAGCTGGGATTCAAACCCTGGCAGTTTGGTTCCAGAGTCTGCACTCTTAATTTTATATGATTAATACAATCTTGGAGGAAGGCATTTCTAATGCCCATTTTTTACTTTAAGCTCTTCTGCGGTGTTTAAAATTTTTAGAATGGATATGTATTACTTTAAAATTAATAAGAAAACTATTTGATCTCTCTCCTTTTCTCTTTCCCCTGCCCATCCCTGTCTTTCTCCTCCATGTCCCCTCCCCTACCTAATCAGATTGTTAATCTGCCTGAGATTTGCATCTAAAGAAATCCAGATGCCTCTACAATGGAATATTTCTGTTAGAACTCCACCCTTATTTCTATATCTTTCTGGAATTTTCTGTCTTCCTTGGTGCTGAAGCCCAGTAACTGTTTCTGACCCCATCAAATAATATTTTTTTTCACAGTTCTGAATACTGCTGCTTGGGGTTTTCTTTAAACCAGTCTTCTCATGCAACAAAGTGCTTGTGAATCCTCAGGAGAATTTGTTAAATGGTAGATTGTGACCGTGAGTGGGAAGGAGGATGAACCTGAGATTCTCCATTACCAACAAGCTCCCAGGGGAAGCCCCTGCTGATGACCTTGAACCATTCCTTGAATGTCTAAACTTCTTCCTTCTCCATCAGTTTACTTTGTACTTCTCTTTCCCTCAGAAAATGAGGACCACAGAAGTTTAGCTCAAAAAAGGCCAAGCCTGAAATCTTCTCCTAAGAATGTGTCTTTCCTGGCAGGATTCTCTGGGGAGCATGCCTTAGGGCAAAAAGAAAAAGAGGGTGGGAGTACAGAGCTTTCTTGTTCAACTTGTGGAAACTTGAGCTCAAGAAATGAAGTTTCCACATGGGAGGCAGGACACAAAGTGGGGGATTCCCCAAAGGTTGGGAGTGCGCCCAAAGGAGCCCGATGGCCAAAAAAATGACGTATCACTACACTGATGGTTTGGGCACTTTGCTTCTTCATTCACGCAAGCATGTTACTGGTTTTTGCTAAGTGTGAGTCCTTGTGCCACACGCGCGCTAATTTTGTCAATACAGAACGGAAACCATGTGGGGTTTGAGTACTCTTTTTCTCCTGGGATCACAAAGTGCTTTAAGTAGAGTGTCCTATTCCTAGTTACACCTATCAAATTCAAATTAAGTTCCTGACTTCCTTTTTGTTCTTTCGTAGAAAAGGCTAAAATCTTGAAACCACGGAAGTTAGCCATTACCCGCGTGCTTGTGGTTCGCTCACTGTTTCCTCCTCACCTTTTGGTCACTGTCATTTTCCTCTCTACAGCTACTTCCGTCTCACAGACACAAGAATGCCGGCAGCTACAACACGCTGCACACCCTGCAAACTCACAAACTAACGGAAAGGAGCGGACGTAGAGCATATTCAATGCCTTCTGAGCAACTCTGTGTCTTCCTCCAGGCTTATCCCCATCAGATCCCCAGCCTGGGCTCTAGCCAGAGTTGTAGCCAGAGTTCAGCTTCTACACACGAAAATCAGAATAGCAATCCCAGAGGGTCCCTGATCACTTTCCAGCCTGACTAGCATCATGCAGGGTAAGCCATCCAAGTTGGCTTGCCCAGAACGTGGGAAGGCTATGTTGTGGAAACACTGCCCGGTGCCATGGCAACAGCAGGGGAGCATCTCCCATGCCTCCAAGGCCTGCAGGATGTGGGTCTCAGACCTTATTTTAGGGAGGAATTCTGCACCCCCCTCCCTGTCCTTTGGACATGAATGACTGCAGATCCCAAGGACCATATCTATAGATAGAGTCATGGGAAGCAAAGCAAAGGGAAAGAACCATGACTGGTTTCAGTTCAGCCTTCATCTGAATATAACATACAGTTTTGCTCCTCTAAAGGGAGGACAATTTATGTCAAACATTCATCCTGTTCTTTGTACATGGTATTATTTAGACAACATGGTGAAAATATAATATTAAATAGAACACATTTTGAGAAGTGAAGCTTGACATGAAAACAGCACATCATGTCCTAAGCCAAAAGAGACTGGATTTGGGGTTATCCACTCTTGGATAAGTGATGTGATCATTCCATTCCTCTACAATGCTTTCACCTCAGGTTCTCAGCCCTCTTCCTTCTGGCCTTCACGGTGCCCACCACTGCAGAGCACATCTGGTGGTCAGCTGCTCACTTCTAATCAGGGCACATTCTTCAAGTCCTTCGGGTTGGAGGGAGGGCCTGCCTTCTCCCTCTGCCAAGTAACATTACTGAAGACAGCTGGGAGCATGGTTCTTAAGCAGAGATGGGAGAAGAACAAACACAAATTTCCATTGGGCTTTTCAGATTTAGAAAGATCCATAGGCTTTGAGAAAAAGAGAAAAAACAGCCTCATAAGTCAGAGGAAATTGCCTGTGGAAAAACTCACACGCATTCCATTAGGTAGGGCTGGAGTATTTTGGTGGAAGGACTTTTAAACTCCTCCTAGACAGATGAATGCTCACCATCATTTACTACCCTAACTCTAACCAGTAGCCACTTGACCCGTTAGTGACTTTATTCCCACCCACTTCCAACTTTTGGAGCAACTTGAAATAGCCATTTCTTCCAATGTTGGACCATCTGCACCTCTCCCACACAGAGGTAACAAGGGAGGCGTGTCCCAGGAGATTCCACTCATTCTTTCCAGCTTCCTTGTCTTTACCACCCCCAGAGTTACATGCCTCTGTGCTTTTCGAGCTGGATTCTAAGCAATCATGCGATCCAATTCTTTCCATCTCCGGAGGAACAAAGCCATGATTGCATGAACATCCCCAAAGCAAGACAAATATGACATTGATTTTCTTGTCTTTGAAGGGCAGTCCAACACTCAAGTGAGATGTCACAGTTTTAAATAGGTCACTGGGCATGCAGTTTTTTTTCCATGTTGACATGTTACCCATGGAGACGAACCATGCAATGATGTAATGAACGTAGATTCTAACCGAGAACCATTTGCCCACTCTGTGTAGGGCAGTATAAAAGATGCCAAGGAGCTACTCTCTAGTTGAGAGGTAAACATACAAGAAAAGTAACTCATAACAGAGGAGGTATATGCAAGGCTCTGCCAGTGACAGAGAGAGCATAAGTTCAGAGAAGGGGTGGGGGGATACTGTAAACTAGAGCAGCCCGAGAAGACATGCACGTTGGTGTGGCCGAGCTTTGAAAGGTGGTAGGATGGCATGGCCTCGTAAATGGGCATTGTCTTCAGGGGTGGAAAATCATTGAACGAAAATTGTACTAGACTCAAGAGTCCACGATCCTCTTGTTCCATCTCGCCTGTAGAGCTGTTGTCAAAGAATTCATACATTCCATCTTGCATTCTCTACATGTAATAAATGGTTGAGTGGCTACTTTGTGCAGAGGACAACTGCCCTATCACACAGGCACTGAGATGGCCCCATTTCACAGTGTGTGTGTGTGTGTGTGTAATACAAAGAAGTACATGGCATGCTGCCTTCCCCTGAGGAGCTTGCACTAAGTTAACATTATTATGACCTTAGTACTTAAAGCTATTCTGCCCAGGGCATCATGAGGCCTGTGGAGGGCATGTTAAGAGGTGAGGAGATCTGATGAACATCAGAAAAACCTAATTATAAGAAAATACCAGCACAAACTAAAACAAGGCAGAGACCAGGAAAAGGAGGTGAGGGAAATAAACTTTACATTTAACACATACTTCTGATAAGCAGACAGTTCAAACGAGTGGGTGAAAACACAATTTTGACCAAGTGAGTTGTAGTAAATTTTCTTAAATTTCTGTCACAGAATTCATAAATAGTAAGTTTTCTGGTCTGGTGCTAAATAAAGAATGTCCAATAAACGATCACAAGAAAGACTGTGCTAGAATTTTTGGCCACTCAGAGAACTCTTAATGCCGCCTGGTGGGACTGCTTGAGAAATATTAGGACAGAAGGCGTGTATTTGAGTATACCTCAAATATATGTACACCTCAAAGTTATTTCTATAAGAGTGAATTAAAATTAACGTTTGGCCTATTTCACAACCCACCTGGGGTTGCTCAAATAGGATGTCATGAGCCCAGGCTGAGAACTACCTAAGAGTGAGTGTCTTATTGATAGTGCTGGAGTTATGGAATATAGGCTAGAACAAGGCCTAACGAATGTAAGCTATAGAACAGAGCAAATTGAACTGGAGTTGCTGAGGAAATGACTTGCTGCCTCCAGGACTAACTGCTGTGCTCCACAGAGCAAGTCACGTGATGTCCCTTAGCTTCCATTTGCTTCATCTGAAACAAAACAAAACAAGAATAACCTCAAGCGTTGTCATGAAGACAGCAGATATGAAAATATTTTAAAATAGAAAATGCCATGCACATGTGAATGATTATTAATTATGTACTTTAACTACCGTATTTCCCCATGTATAAGACGTACCTTAATTTTAGGGCCTGAAATTTGAAAAAAAATGTATTACATAAAGTTATTGAACTCAAGTTTTATTCATCATAAAATTCGTACAACTCCTCATCACTCTCAATACTCCAAACCATTAGCCTGTCCTCATCTGTGTCTGATGACGAATCGCTGTCTTCATATATTGCTTCTCATGGCCTTCTTCTGCCGTGGCGTTTTCAGTAGGGTTTCTTCTTCCCGTAGCCAGTCTCCAATTGTTTTCTCAGTTGGAGGAGGACCAAACTTATGGTCAGCAGCACGATTTCCATTCACTTTTGTAAACGATCACTTTTAACTTGAATTCAGCACTGTACGAAAATCTTTTCTGAGCCATTTCTGGGCAGAACGTGGCAAAACATAACCTACCATAATATACTGGTAACAAGTGCGAAACAATGAGCGCAAAGACAAGTGTGAAAAAGCGGGAAATGCAAGTAAAAAAATCTACAACCACTGTATAAGACGCACCCAGTTTTTAGACCCCAAATTTTTCGAAAAAGTGTGAGTCTTATACATGGGGAAATATGGTAGTACCTGACTAGCTTGAAGTGCTACTCAGTGGTCAAGACAGAAGCTTGGAGAGTTGACCTAATTAATTTTAGGGGGAGGACCCGAGGTGTTCTCTCAAAGAGAAAGCATTTGGCTGAAATTTTGCGAGAAACTAAAAACCTTGGAAGGTGACCACTTTATGTTAATTTGGGGAAATGGACATAAATGAGGGAATGTCTACATTCTTCATGAGGAAATGTGTAGACTTAAAACCATTAGTTTCAGGGACCCCTGTGAACACCATGAACAGGACTAGGAGCATCTTTTCTCTAAGATTTTCTTGTTAGCGTCTGACCCTGCTTTTGTTTGAGTAGGCTAAACAGTCATGCTTATAATAGAGGTACTTGTCACCCACATCTAGGACAGAACTTAAAGCAAATTGTTCACCTTCCACTAAAACCAATACCAGTAAAAGCAATGCTTTGATTTCTAAGAATGTTTGCACATAAACTTGGAAGAGTTATCCTGAGTTGTCAAGGATATCTCCGTAGGCACCATCAGATTCTGCAGCCTGGTTCACACACACCTATTCCGCCCCCCTCAGGGTGCCTTCTTGTACTGCAGGGAGTAGTGGGGAGACATTTGCTAGACTCCCTTACAACTGGGCACAGGATGCTTAATTTTATGTGTCAACTTGGCTTGGCCACGTGGCGCCAAGATATACGGCCAAACATTATTCTGGATGTTTCTGGGAGGGTGTTTTTGGATGATGTTAACATATACATTGGTGGACTTTGAGTAAAGCAGATTGCTTTCTATAATGGGTGGGCCTCATCCAATCGGTTGAAGGCCTGAATAGAACAAAAGACTGACTCACCTCCTGATCAAAGGGAATTCTGCCAGCAGATGGCCTTTGGACTTCATCTGCAACCTCAATGCTTCCTGGGTCTCCAGCCTGCCAACCCACTCTGCAGATGTAGGTCTTGCCAAGCCTCCGTTGTCACGTGAGCCAATTTCTTAAAATACATGTCTTACTATATGTGTACACATCCTATTGGTTCTGTTTCTCTGGAGAACCCTGATGAATACAGAGCATCTAATGAGATGTCGGTCCACCGAACAGAAGCAATTGCTTGGGTCTTGAATTCTGAGCTGACATGGAGTGGGGAGAGGCATGGTGTGAGTCATGCCTTGTGCTGGTGTGGACAGAGCAAAAACCTGGGCTCCCAGGACTGCAGCGGCAATGGCAGGTGGCTTTCTGATGATGACAATCGCAGCACCTTGATGGCCCATTTCTGCAGTATGACTTTGGGAGTAGTTCCTGGAAACTCAGCCTAGAGTTTCTTCAATTTCTTCAGTCTTATTTATTATCTTGGGAGTCATTTCACAGCCCGTAACAAATCCTTCTCTGCTTAAACTAACCAGAGCAGGCTCTGCTTTTCCCAAATGAACCCTGACCAGTGTGGCCCATTGGTCATTTTAGCTCCTGAAACTCCTATTGTTAGCTGAACAGAGGAGTAACAGCGATCCCACAGGGAACCTTCTATGATGGCCCACAGTCTAAGGGAAATTAAGCTGAAGCTCTGAGCAAACAGAAATTCCACAGCAGTGTTCCTTTCTATGATGCAAAGACTAAATCTGCCCATGCTGGATTTCACCTCCAAACACGGGTGGAAATAATCCCAACATTCCACTACCCAGGACACTGATTTCACTCCAGGCCACAGGAGTAGCATTCCCATAGCGGCATCCAGGACAAATTCCATCGGCTCCCTGACAAAGAGGAAAGGGAAAAGGAGATGCTAAACCAACACTTGCCGCCTTTGCCCATCAAAACAGACCCATAAATGGGTGTTCACAGTGGGAGACATGGCTTCTCTTTTACTGGCTTAAAAACATTCAAGGCTTTAGTTGGCGGCCAGTTCTGTAATGATAATCTCATTTTATGTAAATGAGCCAGTCTTTCCTCATAGTTCGTTCTTCAGCTAAAAAACACCGGTGCCATCCTTTCCGTACAAGGAAGGCATGATTTCTGCCCTTGTGGAGAGAATAGTCTGCAAAATAATAAATATTTCAGGAGGCCACAATATTGTTTTCTTCCGCCATTTCATTTACTGCGCCGTGTTTTCATAGCTTCTTACAACAGGAAGAGGATGAATAAAATCTATATTATTTATTTGTGTTCCCCTGGAAGTTACTTCATACCCAGGGCTATTGGTCTGTCCTGGAAGATGCATTATGAAGGTCAGCCCCGCAGGTCTCGACCACTAGGATTGGTGGGAAGTACACACAACACAGCAACACAGTGGGCATCAAGACACACGTGTCCCTCCGCTGTCACTCATATAACATGGATCCTTTGGAGTTATAACCGCCAGCAAGGCACATGCCAATGCATTTGCTGCACTGCAGCCAGAGAGATCTTTTTCTTCTTAAGTTTTTAATAGATTACTTTCTTTAACCCTGGCTTTTCCCAAATGTACTATTACCATTTGGGGTCAGAGAGTTCTTTGGAGAGGGATCTTTGCAAGATCCGAGTCCGAGCATGTCACCACTCTTTCCAGAGTAATTCCTACAAGGCCCACCATGGCTTGACTCCTGTTCCCCTTTCTTCTCCAGTTTCGCACTAAACTACGCTTTCTGCTCTGGTCACACTTTCAGCTCCCAGGCCCAGTTCTCCCCCAATCCCCTGCCATCACATGAACATAGCACCACTACCCTCTTCCTTCATAGCACTTGTCATGGCTGCAGTTCTACATTTACTCACAATGACTCTTTAAGTAACATCTTTCTCCCCCACTGAAGTGTGAGCTTCCTGAACAGGAACCAGGGCTGGCTTTTCTCCTTCCCTCCCCAGTATCCACCACAGAGCCACAGAGCCTGGCTCCTACTTGGTACTAAATAGAGATTTGTTGAATGAGTGAATGAACAAATGAATGAATGAATAAAATGAAGAGTGTGGAGTAATTGATTATCCTTAAGAATCAACGGAAAAGGATGGAGCCTCACAACAGGGAAGGACAATCAGATGCCTATGTTTTTCACAAAGCCACAAGAAGAGCAAAGACTAATTTATGTGCATCCCAAATCCAGCATGGTGTCTGGTACACAGTGGTCGGTACCAATCAATATCTGTTGAATTGAATGCTATTGGGCCAGCTTGTCTCACTTCTGATAACCACGGTCTGTCCAATAGCCTTCAAAGAAACTGACCAATCCATTGTTACAGGTCAAAAGCCAAATGCAATGCAGCATTCCCAGTGAGCATGGATTAAGCTGTTTTCCCAAAGACGTGTTCATTTAATGTTAAATGCCATTAGTCCATAAATAGGAGTGAAGAAAAGGAAAAGCTCATTACCACAGCATCAAGTTTTTCTGCTTAAAAACAGCCAGAATGACAAAGAAAGGCTGAATATCAATTACAGATTCACTTGGCACTGCTAATTGCTAGCTAGAGCCCATTTTCAGCTGTATCACGATTACTGACAAATATATATTTATTTATGTACAGGATTCATTAATTTGGGGGTGCAAGACATGTTTTAGAGATAGAGTCTCTATACATCCAGAAAGCAGGGTCCTGTTCTGTAAGATCTGATAGGGGGATGTTAGCAAAATGTAGAAAAGGGTTTCTATCACTTGTTTCAAGGTATCATAGAACCGAGAAATAGGTTTAAATGCCGTATTTTCATGATGCCATTTTAAGTGAGACTGACCTATCCTATGTCATACATTTTCAAATACATTTGATTCCATGCCATTCACATGGGCAAACATTTAGAAATAAATGAGGTGGATATAAAATATATATTATAGTTCTTTATATAGTATGATGCTTGTCCCAATGACTTCAATGGAGGAATTAAATTACAATATTTATATTTTATTTACTTTTACAATAACTCATAAATAATAGTGTCATTTTATTTTTGCAGAATGAGGATACTTGAGAAGTATCCTCAGACAAATCGTCAGGACAGTGGATAAAGTAGAAATCCAGACACATTATTATACCTGCCCATGGTATTTTAAAAATAAGCTGAAGTTAAAGAAAGTCAGTAAGTATTTCTGAAATAATTTGTGCTTTTTTGGTAAATGTTAAGTTCATCTCATTTGACTTTCATGTGTGGTGAGGAATAAGAACAACTTATGTTGTGTTAGAAGTTATTTTATGAAATAAGAAAAAAATACAACCCCTTCCCCCAATGGGTCATGTTTGGAATATTTAGAAACAAAAAGCAATATGATTACAAGTTGTTATTGGGAAAAAAATTCCCTAGAAACTGATAAAATCTTTCCATCTTCTTCAGTGAAAGTGGTCAAATTGAATCAGAATCTCTACAGACCTGTTTCTTCCTTTAGTTCCTGAAAACGTTCCACTAGAAGAAAAGGAAAAAGAGAACTCGGAATTCCAGCACAATGTTTTCAGACTCACTGAGGTAGAAAAAGTCAGAGACAAGGATGTGAAGAAGAAAGACCTGAACCTGTGCCCTATAACTGTGTACTCTTTTTTCTTATTGTTATTAATCACAAGAACACAACCTTTGAAGCATTCTCCATTTTCTCCCCAGGGGGCATTTGCATAACCTCCCTGTTACTGAGGGTCTCCCTGGGGCCTGATCCATTTCAGTAAAAATATTTGAAGCATGTGGCATTGTAATCAAGTGGGCCCATTGTTTCTAAACCAATTCATAAAACAACAAATCTGTTGTTTGGGGATCCTTTTTACAAAGCACAAGGGTTTGGTGGGCCTGGTCTTAATTAATCACTTTTATTTTTCAAGGGGCTTATTCAGGATGAGTACACAGACCTTAGGGATACATAAATCACTAGATGTATCCAAGACTGCTAGAGAAATTTATAAGAGCATTTTCCAATGCGACCTTAAGTTGAGTATTTTAATTTCTGAGCCAAAGGGCCCAAACCCTGTCAGTTATGCCCTCCCAATCAAAGTAGCTATCTTCCTCCAACAGTCGGTCGGTTGCCCAGCAGAGCACTCTTGGGTCAAAGAACGGTACTCATGCGAAGGCAATAGACTCCAACCTCAAGGGTTTCTTGCAATGGAGACACACACAGTGTCCCCTGGAGGTCTCCTAAGGCTTCTGCAGTTCAAAGGCAAATTAAATGCTGTATTTCTTTTTTCTTTCTTTCATAAAGGTTAGCCTTTATTTTCATACTTAAGTGTATCGAGTAAATGCTGTATTTCTTGTTCTGCCTCTAAATTCTTACTCTACCTTTTATAGAGAAAGGCCCTACTGCTCCCACATAGCTGCCTGCTTCCTCCACAGACAGAGCTAGTGGCTATCCCAACACTTCCACGGCCCTGCAGCATCTGGCTACATTACCTTAAACTAGCTCATTTTATCTAAAATACGCAAAGAGCTCACCCTGTAATAGGACTTCTCTGTGAAGTAAACTGATAAATTATTTCTGCCTTTTCTTTGTATTGCCTTTATAGGTTTAAAAAATAAACTGGAGTAGACTCTCCATCTTCCGCTCGTCTATCATCTACTTATCATCCATCTATTTGTCCATCCATCATCTATCTATCCATCGATTTAATTTATCAGTCATAGCCTTCTCTCTCTGTCTCTCTCTGTCTTTCTCTCTCTCTCTCTCTCTGTCTCTCTCTCTCTCTCTCTCTCTCTCTCTCTCTCTCTCTCTC
>NW_017731438.1:2228646-2237676 GCF_001890085.2 Hipposideros armiger
TTCAAAAATAAATCCATGTGCTCAGGTGAAAACTGACCTTCTATTAAAGATGTGTGTTTGAGATTCATTTTGTCTCTAGAAGATGGTGGCCTTCCCTGTGATCTTGCTTCTGAAGTTCATTTATAGAAACAGACTTAGAATGAACTTGGAAGCAAAGCAAGAATATGGGTATAAAATGGAGGCAGAGGAAGAGGGTTTTGTTTTGTTTTTCATGAAATTGCAGTTATCTTAATTATTCAGATAGAGCAAATTTAACTTTTTTTCTTTTTTCTTCTTCTTTTTTTTTTTTTAGCTGAGCCATCCTGCCACCTGTTGGCAGCTCAGCGGCAGCTCAGCTTGGGCTGGGCATCGAACTACTGTTGCTCAGAGCTTGCACTCTTGAGCAAGCTCTTAACCAATGAGCCACTCGGCCAGCCCTGCTAATTTAATTTTTTTTAAATCTCCTTTTATCAAAATTAATCATTTTGGTGACTCATAGCCCATGGAAATTATCAAAGTCAGTAAAAATGTTTCCAGTGGTAATTTACCATCTACAATTTTCAGATACTTCAATCCTTTTATGTCTTCATAAAATCCTGTGAGGAGGCATTACCATCTCCGTGCTAATGAGTCAACAGTTAATTTCTACACCTGGGCTCAGGGCATAGTGCTAACAAGTGAGGGAGCTAGAACTTGAACCCCATCTTCTGGCACCAAATCTGTACTTCCCACCACACCACACAGGTACCTCAGAATGGTACATTTGATTGGTAATCTCCTCCACCTCTCTCACTCACTGTTAAGATCACCACATGTACATGTTTAGAACTTTGAACGTGACCTGCTGTAGATGTGCTAGGCACTGCTCTGAGCAGTGGGAAGATTGAAATGAAAAGTAACTGACCTGCTATTCCTATCCTTTGCGTGAAGTCATGGCTACTGGAATCCTTCGATGGGCATTCACTTATTGAGATGAGTGTGCTAAGGGCAGAGACCACCTCTAGCCCATTGGCCATTGCCTAGAACATTAGGTAGATGCCAAATAAATATATACACCCCAGGACCCCCAAATAATTTGAGGATGATACAGTTGAAGATTGGTGGCAGTTATATAGAGTATGGGGGGGGGAGGGAAGACCTAAAGAAATAGATTTTTGATAGCGTTTTGACACTATACTGGTTTATACCCTAACTCATTTCAAAAGTAGACTAAAGGAAACCAGCTTACTCTTTTCTTCCAGGCTAATGTGGCTTGGTGACCCAGGCAGCTATCAACTCATTTAACTTTTAAGATAAAACTCAGAAATATGTTGTTTGGGATAAAAATAGTCTCATAGAGGTTTGCTTAAAGCCACACAGATGGTGAACAGCTTAGCAAGGTTGACCCAACGCTCATCATATTGTCTCTCGCTGTTTCTCTGTGAGCGACTCTTGAGACAAAATGTTAGAATTCCTGAGAGCAGAGGAAGAGAAAGCAGAGGAGTCTGCCCAAATATCTTATTTTTAGGCAAGTGGGAAGCTGATGTACACTGGAAGGATAAAATGAAGGATTGTGAATGGCCCCCAGAAGTTTATTAAGTACCACTACTAATTGACCTGACAACAGGTCACCTCACACTTTTTTGCCAACGGCAAGCGGCAGGTTAGTGTCTGGCTGGTGATACAGTAATTGAGTGTGATAAGATGGCAAAGGGGCAAGAAGCTAATGATGCGTCACCTTGTTAAGCAGAGTTTACCATGCCTCATTAGATTTAAAAGAGTTATCGAGACAGAGTAATTATCAGAGACAGTAAAACTGTTGTATTAAAAGATTAAAAAGCCAGTATCAAAGAGAAATAATTAACTGCTTAACAGGGCATCTGCTGAGCTGCTTGGTCTAGAAATCAGACTGAGAGGCAGCAGATGGGGCCCTTCAGCTGGGTGGGACCTCATGCAACGTTAGTCATTTTGAACCATATTTTATTTTTTTTTAGTTTCAACTTTTTTATTGTAAAATACACATAACATAAAATTTACCATCCTAACCATTCGTAAGTGTTCAGTTCAGTGATATTAAGTACATTCATCTCGTTGGACAACCATCACCGCCGTCCATCTCCAGAACGTTTTCATCTTGCAAAACTGAAACTCTTTCCCCATTAAGCACAAATTCTCCATTCCCCTCAACCCCCCAGCCCAGGCAACCTCCATTCTACTTTGTTTCTATGACTTTGACTACACTAGATGATGCCTCATATAAGTGGAATCATACAGTGTTTGTCTTTTTATGACTGATTTATTTCACGGTAGCATGATGTTCTCCAGGTTCAAGTTATGGTGCGTATCAGGATTTCCTTCCTTTTTAAGGCTGAATAGTCTTCTACTGTATAGTCTAGATCACATTTTGCTCATCCATTCATCTGTTGATGGATGCTAGGGTTGCTTCCATCGTTTGCCTGTTGTGAATAATGCTACTATGCATATGGGTACACAAACATCTCTTTAAGGCCCTGCTTTCAATTCTGTTGTGTATATATCCAGAAGTAGAATTGCAGGATCATGTGGCAGTTCTATGTTTATTTTTTTGAGGGACTGCCATACTGTTTTCCATAGTGGTTGTACCATTTCACATTCCCACCATCAGTGTACAAGTGTTCTAATTTCTCTATATCTTGGCCAACTCTTGTTATTTTCTGTTTTTGGATAGTATTCATCCTAATGGGTGTGAGGTGGTTGGACCATACCCTTTCAAATGGACTTCAAGTGTATACTGGAATCTAAGTTAAGGAATCCGCTTGGAAAAAACCAAGGTCACCCTTCATAAACTATATATATATATATATATATATATTTGTTAGATGAAATTACTTTTATATGGTTTTTTAAATTATTATTAGTTTCAGGTGTACAAAACAATGATAATTATCCTTTTCACTTCTCACAAAGTGACACCCCTTCCCCCATTCACTGCCCCCCAACCCCCTATATCATACATATCTATTACAATTCCATTGACTCCTTTCCCACACTATACTCCACATCCCATGACTATATATGTATTAAATTATAGTTGACATAAAATATTACTCAATGGCAGCTTCAGATGTACAGTGCAGTGGTCAGGCCTGTACACCGTCAATGAAGTGGTCTCCCTAACAAGACATGAGACCATCTGGCCCCCTAAAAAATATTTACAACATTATTGATTAATTCCTCAAACTCTCTTTTCTATCCCTGAGGCCATANGGCCACTCATGGCAACTCACAGCAGCCCACTGCAGTCTACGCTGCCAGCCACTCACAGCAGCCCAGCTCCAGGTCGAGCTGTTCTTCACCATCTTAGCTGTAGAGGGTGCAGCATCACTGGCCCATGTGGGAAGTGAACCGGTGGCCCTGCTGCTCAGAGCTCACACTCCTAAGCCAACTCTTAACCAACTGAGCCACTTGGCCAGCCCTGAAACGTTCTTCTCCCAGTCTCTTAGCTACCTCTTTCTCACCCTTTGGTCTTGGACCAAATGTCATCTCCTCCGAGGGGTTTTCCTTGGCTCCTTATCTAGCATGGCTCACCCCTCACCAGTCACCCAGCATTCTACATCACTTTCCACCACAACAGTTATTGTCTTCACAGCATTTAATCGCAATTTGCAATTGTCTTTGTATTTGTATTTGGAAGTCATCAGGCTGCCAGGACTGGAATGTACATTTCACAGGAGCTGAGCTTCTGTCTGTTGTGATCCCCACTGTACCTCTACTCCACGGGACAGTGCCTCGACCTCATACATGGCTGGTTGAGGAGCAGAATGGAAAACTCCTATTGAAGGGAATCTAATCTCCCCAAAATGCAAATGCATTGACCCTTTTATCCAGCAATCCCACGTCTGGACATTTATCCTACAGTCAACTGCACATGTACAATCCCACGTGCATAAAAGTGTTCACTGTGATATTGTGTTACAATAAGAAGAGATTAGAAACAACCCATGCCCAGAAATAGAAAATGACTTGAATAAATTCTGGTACATATGGTCATGGAATACTATATACAGCTACAAAAAATATTGAGGAAGATATCTGTGTGCAGACATGGAGAGGTCCAAGTACAAAACAGTGTATGTAGGGTGCTTCCAACACCCAAAGTAAGAGTTGTATATTTGTATTTGCTTATAAGTAAAAGACAAGTAATAATGGCTACCAGTGAAGAGAACCTTCTCAGTTGATTTTTTTTTTTAAAGATTTTAAAAAATTTTTTGTTTATTGGGGAATTGGGGGATGGGAACAGCGCTGGGGAATTGGGGCAAGGGGAACAGACAAGTTGCTGTCCTTTGGTTCTTCAGTCTAGTTGTGGAGGAAGTTGCTTCACTGGACCAAATTGGCACCATCATTGCGCTCTTCCCTGGTGAGGCAGATCAGTCGCTGGCTTCTGGACGACCGCTCACGCTGGCTGCTGGCTACACACAATAGCTCATGGCAACCCACTGCAGCAGGGGCTGCAGCCTACGCCATCGCTGTCTCGGGCGACTCACGGCAGCCCAGCTCCAGGTTGAGCTATTGTTCAGCATCTTAGCTGTAGAGGGCAGTGTCATTGGCCCTCATATGTGGGATCCGAACCGGGGCCCTCCAACATCCCAAGCCAGCTCTTAACCAACGCGCCACTTGGCTGGCCCCAGTTGATATTTTTTTATCTAAGAACTTTTCCTGTTCTTTCCTTTGGGACATGTTTCTTTGTTTCCTTATTTTGGCTACCTCCCTGTGTTTGTTTCTATGTATTAGGTAGATCTGCTATGTCTCCCTGTCTTAGCCAGGTGGCCTTATGTAGTAGGTGCCCTATGGGGCCCCGGCACAGTCTCCCTGGTCACCTGGGTGCTCCACAAGTGTCCCTGTGTTGTTTGTGTGTGCCCTCCTGTTATAGGTGAGCCCAGATTGCTGTTGGCACATCAGTGGGTGGTACTGACCCTCAGGCTGGCTGGCTGTGGCGTTTGGCCACATCCACAGCTTATGGGCTGCTGTACAGGCGGGCTTACCCCACAGAGAGGGGTTTACCCCAGGGGGTTCTGGTGCCTGTTGAGATCGCCTTTTGTGTATGCCACTTGTGGGGCTAATTAGGTGGTAGTCTGCTTGTGGTCTGAAGCTAACCTCCAAGTATGTTGGTTCTGGGGCCTCTTGGAAGGGGCTCCAGTGTAGGACCAGGTCACCCACTACCTGTGACCAGCCAAGGACTACCTGGTAGATGCTACAAAGTGATCCATGGTTGTTCTCTGACTCTGCTAACCCTGGAAGCATGTGGGAGAGGCCACACTACAAACTGAGAATGTCTGTCACCAGTACCAGGCCTGGGGTAGTTCTACAGAAAGCCAGGACACCCTGAGGCCTGCTGCCACCTGCCGAGTCCTGTAAGGTTCAGCTTCGCACAGTATGCAAGTAGGGAGTCACTAGAGAAGGAAGAGTTGTGGTCACCAGATTCTGGTTTGGTGCCAGTGCCGGGCCTGGGGCTACCCACAAAAGTCTCAGATCACACCGAGGCCAATAGCCACCCGCTTGGGGCCCATGAACTCCAATAGTTTTGCAAGAAAGAGTGTAACGTGGGCAGGACTAGGTGCTCTCTGAGAAAGTGCCTCCAGCGTTGGCAGAGGTGAGTGGGGGTGGTGTTAGTGATGTCAGCAGGGTGGAGCAAACAAAGCTCACCAGGACAATCAGATTTCGATTTGGCTGTGTGGAGGTGGGCTCAGGTCAGGAAAGATGGCGCCTGCCTGTGGGCTGCATAGGAGGAGGCCCCATCATAGGGCACCTGTCTTCCAGCCTTTGCCCTGAAGCCATACACCTCAGTCTGCCCCCCATATGCTTCTGATGCCGCCAACTCACCATCCCTCCGCCGGAGACCAAGGTGAGTGCCTGCGAGTGCTTGAGTTTGTGCGTGGACCCCTTAAGAAGACATCTGAGCTTCTTGCGGCCTTCCATCCACCCATATGGTCGGAATCCCCACTGTTTCTTACAGCCAGATGCTGTGGGGGCTCCTCTTCCTGGCACCAGTGTTCTGTGTGGAGGATCCTGGNTCTCTCTCTCTCTCTCTCTCTCTCTCTCTCTCTCTCTCTCTCTCTTTCTCTCTCTCTCTCCTCTTTGAGTAAATAAAATGAACACAATCAATTGACTCCTCCAGTAACCACTTAGGCTGGAAACCCGCCCCATGCTGCACAGGCTGTCCACACTCACTCCCACTTCCCCACAGCCTTCCCCCTTCTTCAACTTAAAAAATAAAATCAGCTTTGGAAAGCAACCTGAATGAGCGCTTTTAGAATATTTGGGCCAAGTCTGCCAATAACTGTAACAGATATTGTAAAGGCACCTCACTAACACAGATGAAAGCAGAAGAGGACCTGTGGCATCAGACAAACTGAATGTGGGTGGAGGCCACACAAGAATCGGGTGGGTGGTGTGTTTGCCTAAATTCCTCTCCTAACTGTGTCTGAGGCACCTTCCTGAGGAGCTAAGAGGCATAGCCATCATAGTGTTGATATAATGCAAGTGGACACGCTACAGGGTGGTCTGGGGAGAGCTGTCACCCCACATCTCATCAGCCTGATGACCTAGCGTGAGGGAACCCCCCTGCCTCAGCCTCTATGACCTGTGACCCTACTGTCCCCTACTTCCAAGTTGAGAGGTGGTCGTCGGCACGGAAGGTCAATCGTAGCCCACCAAGGACAAGTGCAGTTCTTTGTGGATCTGCAATAATCAAACCCTACACATGCCCAGCAAGAAAAATATACACGTATTTTAGAAGAAACTTGGAAGAGGAAAATAATAAAAGAAATAGAACGGCAGACTGCTCTGGTCAGAGGTCACAAAATGGGTAAAGAAGCAAGAGGCTGATAAGAGAGAAAGGGGACAAAGGGAGTTGGAAGAAAAGAATAGAAAGTGCATAGGCAGCCAGGGGTCCCAGAAGGGAAGGACGCGAGGCCAGCTTTCCCTTGTAGTGAAAGCTGCCAGGATGCCTCAGTGTGGAAATGCATGCTTCATGGTGCCCACCGCCGCCCTCAGAGCTCAGACCAAGGAAAGGCCTTGAAACTTGAGCACCTTTCACAAAAAGTGACATAAAATGTTCCCGAAAGTGGCTTTATGACTTCCAGATGACGGAATCTTTCCCAGGCTCATGGGAGTAGAGTTTGCTCTGCTTTCACTCTGTGGGAACAGAGAAAATGCCCAGCCCGTCCACATCCTTATTTCATGGTGGGCAGTCGATGGGTGAGAAAGTGTCACGGCAAGGTTTAGTGAAAACGATGGAGGGTTTTCCATGGAATCTTAGAATCTTTCCTTGATGCCTTTGTCCACCTCCAGAAAAATCACTGCCCAGGCTTTTTACAAAATCCTGTCACGTCTTCCTTGCAAACTGGACCTTGCAGCTAGAAGACTGGGGCCCTCAGAGGCACCTGATACTGAAAGGGGGCTTTATTTTATTTCTTTTTTTAATTGATGAGTTGTTTCTAAGAAAATCTTGCCCTCTAGCTTTCAAGTCTCAAAATTGGGTTCCACCCCTTGCACGCTGTCAGATAAACGGATAGATTGCACCATCTAGTGGATTATTGCCATATGGCAACCTGAGTCAAAGAAAAAATGAAGAGAAAGGTGACATTCCTGGCGGTATTTTTTTCACTATCCATAGATTTCCCATTTCATTTCTCTGTACTTTCTATTGCATCATCTATGTGTACATTCTCTTTCCATAAAGGAGAAGGAGGACTCAGTCAGGGTGCAGCCCACTGTCACTGAGATGACATGACATATCTCAATAGATTTTTTAAATTCACCCATTTGTTGTAAAATTATAAAGTAGCCAACCCTTGTCTTCCCAGTAATTACCATTGGGGATATGGGAGGCCAGAAAGCACAGACAGGGCATACACAACTCACATGGGTCAAAATGAGTGAACCCCTCCAGTAACCTAGTGGTTCAGTAGGAAACGCAAAAGAACAATTGTGAGCTGAGATTGTCAGGCTGTGTCTGAAGCGGAGCAAAGACGAGCAGGTAGCCACAGAGAGACGGCTGAGCAGGCAGCTGCTGACCTGATTCAATCGTTTACTAAAGGGTGTTAATTATTTTCTTCTGCTGCATAAAAGATGCACTTCATTCTCAAGCATGATAGTGCACGGTAGGAGTTGAAAAAATGCAAGCACTTTATAACCCAGATGGAAAAGGACAGTGAGAATGAGTGGAGCCTGTCATTTGATGCAACATCTTTTAGGGAAAGGACATTTCCAGATGTCAAAGACCCTCAATTTCATCCTCATCCTTTGCATTTTATCTCCGTTGGGCTTTGGGATCTGAGGTGCTCACCTAACTCTGCTGCAAGTTCTATTATAGCTATTTTTATCTTGTTTCAATCTTTTTACGGCCTAGGCTTGTTATTATCATTATCTTGGTTAAAAAATGTAAGGCTCTACAACAATGTGACTATACCTAACACTACTGAACTGCACACTTAAAACTGGTTAAAATGGTAAATTTTATGTTATGTGGTTTTTTTTTAAGTATGATTTAAAAAATTCTTGTATTTATTAGATTCTGGAAACCTTTAACATAAAAAGTTTATGTGGTTTTTTTTTAAAGCACTATTTTAAAAAATTATGTATCTACTAGATTTTGGAAACTTAAAAAAACAGCATGAAAAAATGTCTCGTGTGAAGAACAGGGAAATCTGATTCTAAGCAACAAAGTGAGCTCACCTTTTCTCCATCTCTCCTAACTTTACACGCCCTTCAGGTTGGAAACCTATAGAAGAACTAAATCCAACAGCCCTTGATTAGTGTGTAACAGGAATCCCAGAACGAAGTCGTGTGCCTTGTTGATTCACCTGTTTCTGGAGGCTCTCTGGGTGAGGAGGGTAGAGACTATTTTACAGAAGGAGCCTAAACACCTTTGCCGTGTCTTCCACTCAGGTGTTCTGGAACATGTTCTGGAACTTTTTTTTTTTTAAGATTTTTTTTATTGGGGAATTGGGGGAAGGGAGCAGCGTTGGGGAATCGGGAAAGGGGAACAGACAAGTTGCCGTCCTTTTGTTCTTCAGTCTGGTTGTGGAGGAC
>NW_017731438.1:2244942-2259436 GCF_001890085.2 Hipposideros armiger
TTATATTTTCTATTTCTGTGAAAAACGTCTTTGGTAGTTTGATAGGAATTGCATTAAATCTATATATTGCTTTAGGCAGTATGGACATTTTAACTATATTAATTCTTCCTATCCATGAGCATGGTAGGTGTTTCCATTTATTTGTATCTTCTTTTATTTCTTTCTTCAGTGTCATACTTTTCTGAGTACAGGTCTCTTACTTCTTTGGTTAAATTTACTCCTGAGTATTTTTCATAAACTATATCAATGGAAACTTCCATTCTGTTTAATTCATGTATTTATTGGTCAGCTCCCAAATGATGAGGGGTGAGTTCTCAGTCCCAGGAAAGAAACTGGTTAGGAGGATATCAAAACACCTCTGGGGAGCTGTACTTGTTACGTGGGAAGCTACCATACCCACTGAAGCATTTCATAAAGCAGAAATGTCACCATGGTAGGTTGGCCCCCATGAAGGAAGCCCTGGTATTTAATTGAAATAAGGCTATTTCCTTTCTCTCTCTCTCTCTCTCTCTCTCTCTCTCTCTCTCTCTCTCTCCTTTTCCCTTTCTCACAACATTCTCTCCTCTCTTTTGTTTCTCTCTACATTGTACCTGTCCAAATCTTCAGTGGAACATCAATGCCATAGGAGCTGCTTAACCCTGGAGGTACCTGAAGTTAAGGGGATCCTCAGTGGGGTCCATCTTCTTCACCCCATCTTTCTCGAGCAGCCATAGTACCAGTAAGGATGAGACTCAACCCTTGCCACCATCAGCCCCTGGTTTTTCCTCTCACCCTACTTTCTCTATGTCTCTTCCAGGCTGATTCCGTTCCTTCCTGTAAGTTCTCTCACTATTCCCAGGACAGCCTCTGCCTGTCACCCTGGTTTTGAGTGCCCTCTCCACCACTTGGGCCACATCCAAGTGTAAATTTAGAATTCTGTCTTCAACTCTCTCAGCCTCCAATTCAGTCCTCTTCCAGCTTCCTGTAGAATTAAATGAGGATATGCTTGAAAACTGGACTGCCTATTCCACACGTTGTCCCCTTGCTGTGCCACAGTGCAAATCTCAGCTGCCCAGTGAGAACGTTTCACGAGATGGGGCAGTCTATCATGAACTTCCTCAGTATTTCCCACAGTGTTGTCATTCAGGAGGTGACCAGTAAATACATGAATTAAATGAAATTGAAGTTTCCATCACTATAGTTTCTACAGGATGACTGAGACTTTTTTTCCCCTGTGGATTCCTTACCTTAGATCCCAGTACATCCTTGGAATCCATTTAAAACAGCACCGTCTAAAATGACTAATGCAGCTATAGTACCATGATTAATTTCGTGGATATTAGAAAAAGAAAGAGGAAGCTTTCTGGCATTGAATATAAATTACATTACTTCAGACAGGTCAGATTGTTTCATTAAATCTCCTTGTTTTCACTCACTTTCTGCCAACATTCTTCCTAGAGATATTTTATACACTTAACCTCAGTCAAAATTCAAAACTAGGGGACCGGAAGGAGGAAAGGGAAAGGAAAGCAGGGATATAAATATGGCACTAAAGTGACTTGATTTGTTGCTCAGCTGTAGAGCAAAATAGAGTGTTTATAGCATTTTTGTTTACTTGGTAAAGAGAGAAAGAAAAGAAACGTATATAACCATCTTCCCAAAAGACACGCAATTTTGAAAGGACTTCAGGCCCCAGGATATTCATTCTTCTTCTTTATTATGATTATGATTATGATTATTATTATTTTCATTTTATGAAGGGTATTCCTAAGATCAATAAATACAGCATGTTAACTTTGTGCCAAATAGGTTGCAAGAGATACTTAGCATAGAGCACATGGAATTCCCCATTTTCTGGGACTAGTAGAAGTTCTATCTACAAAGTTGACAGCTTAGAAATTTGGGTATTTTTTTAGATCAAAGCATTCACTAATTCAAATGAGGACCTCAGTTCAATTTAAATAATCTAACCCCATCAGCTAAGGAGGTGGAAAAAAACAGCTCAGATGTTGTCAACAAGTCAAGTTCTATAAATTAATACCTAAGAGCAATGATTCTTATCCTTTTGGGAGTCACGGTCTCCTTTAAAAATAGAATGAAAACTCTGAAATTTCTTCCCAGGTTAAAAAAAAAATGGTTACAGGAATAGATGTACACAAGAAGTCCTTTTATGGGGCCGGCCGAGTGGTGCATTGATTAAGAACTGGCTTGGGACGCCAGAGGGTCCCGGTTCGGATCCCACATATGAGGGCCAGTGACACTGCCCTCTATAGCTAAGATGCTGAACAACAGCTCAACCTGGAGCTGGGTTGCTGTGAGTTGCCGGCGACGGCGTAGGCTGCAGCCCCTGCTGCAGTGGGTTGCCATGGGCTATCATGTGTAGCCAGCAGCCGCAGTGAGCGGCCGTCCAGAAGCCGGCGACTGATCTGCCTCACCCGGGAAGAGTGCAATGATGGTGCCAACTTGGGCCAGTGAAGCAACATCCTCCACAACTAGATTGAAGAGAACAAAAGGACAGCAACTTGTCTGTTCCCCTTACCCCAATCCCCAATGCTGTTCCCCCCCCAATTCCCCAATACAAATCTTAAAAAAAAAAAGTCTTTTTAATTCTATTCAGTGTTCAAAAACATTTTATATTCAGGAAGGAATGCATAGTAAGCTCCCTGGGAGGGGTCCATAAACCCCGGGTTAAGAAGTGCTAATCTAGAAATATCCAGAAAGAAGGTAGTAAAGGAATCCAGTTTTTATTCTGTTATTCAAATTTTATCAGGAGTTGAGAACAAATACGGGGAGGTCAGGTTGTAGTGAAAACAAAATGAATTTCATTTAATGTATTTATTCTAGAGCCTGCATATTGAACGTCCATCTTTAGGTGGATGAAATAATTTGATATCTGAAGCAGAACAAATGAGTAGAGAGTCTGTCTCGTAAACATTGAGAAGAGAAAGCTGCTCCAAATTTAATGCTTTATGTTTAATGTTTTGGAAACTGCAGATTGGAAAGAATAGATGCACTGGTACCAAAAATAGAACTTTGGTAAATGACCCTTTTGGTCCCTTATTTCAATTCTATGAGACAAGTAAGGAAGGGTAGCATTTCCCAATCGGGAAAGCCATGGGAGGTGATATCTGGTGCATAAAGCTTTGAAGAGCGATATTTTATTGCTTATTCCTACACAGTTTTCCTTACAAATCTACTCAACCTACATATTTTTCCCCTGTAGCAAATTATAACATATTAAAAAAGTGTTTTTCCATTGTACGTGTAAATTGAAAATTGTAAGTATGTTTAAATGTATGCCTTTTGTCCTGTGGGAAATGAAACTAGAAATCAGGAAATGGTAGCACCTCTGAGACCTGTCCATCTAATTCAATCTCTTCCTTTTCCTAGATGAGAAAACAGGTAAAATGACCTGATCAAGATCACACAGCTGCTTAACGTCAGAGCTGGGACTAGAACCCAGGGCAGTCCCCACCCTATATTGTTTTCACAGTTATACTGGACGTCATCCAGCAGCAGTGCATTCTAAATATTAAGTTTATGGCTTTCAAAAAGCCCATTTCTTTGTGCCTCAGTCTACCCATATGTAAAATGACAGCCCAGACTATAACCGCGGTCACAGCAGGAGGTTAATTCATACAAAGATACTGCTGATGCTTCCCGAAAAACATTTTTTAAAATTGTTGATAAGTCATTTGACAAGCGTGGGTACCACTGTCATGGTTGGTGTGAAAGTTCAATTTGGAAGAAGAAATATGCCCACAAATGCTGGCACTGGAACTAGAGTAAGCTTGAAAGTCCAAGGAAACAGGATCTGGGCGTAATTATTCCACATGGAATCTCAGTTTCTCAGGCCTACCGGGCAGCTCCCAAATTTTTCCTTGAGGGCCTTACTCATTTGAAATAAGCACTTGAAGAAATCAGGAGGGAGGAAAAGCAGGAAGGAATGGAAGGCTTAAGAAACAAGGGGAGGGGCCGGCCGAGTGGCTCAGTTGGTTAAGAGCTCACTCAAGAGTGCGAGCTCTGAGCAACAGCGGTTCACTTCCCTGCCCGAGCTGAGCTGCCACTGAGCAATGGCTCAGCTAAAAAAAAACAAAGAAAGGATGTGTATGGCGCCCCCACAGTATAACAAACGTATTGCAGCCTTAGCAAACCAGGTGTGAGCAGAATTTATTTCCCCTCCTGTTTGCTAAGGCAGCAAAATTCTTTGTGCTTGAGTTTTAAAATCTGCCCTGATATGCTACAGGGCTTCAATTGAGCACTGAGGGCACGAAGCCCTATTACAAAACAGAGTCCCGATGGTGAAGGCAGCTGGGGGCTCTGGGTGAAAGGTGGGGCCATCACAGCTTACAGAACTGGCAAAGGAGATGGTTATGACCGAAATTTGGCTGAGCTAGCGTTTGTGTAAGATCCACTTAATAAATGACCAGCACCGCTCAGGATCCTTTGTCCTGGCTGGCTTTTTATTTAGAATCGTGGAGAAACGGGTTTCATGAAGAGATATCGTCTCTGCTTCCCAGGAGACACCAATATTGACTAAGACTAAAAAAGCAAATAGTATCAGATAACCTACTAAAATAAAGCAGGGAAAGTCATTACGCTTTTACTTTATTGATCCGGTTCCTGGCTACATGGAGAAAAACAACTTACATTGTGGAAGCTGGAAGTCTCTAAGGCTACAGACAACATGTTGTTAAAAAATGGTGCATTTATCTGCACGTAAGAAACAAGACGTAGTATTGAGCAGTGGGGGAGGGGGATATGCTGAACACCAGAGGAGCAATGCTAGGCTGGCCAAGAAGGGAAACAGCCCACTGGGATGGTGTGCCTGCATTTTTGTTTCTAATTGTTTAAATACATTTAAAATGGCTTTACTCAGTCCACTGTTTCAATTGCTAATTTCATCTGGAAATACCCTACAGGCATACCCAGAAATAACGTTTAGCCAAAAATCTGGGCATGCTGTGGCCCTGTCAAGTTGACAAATAAAATTAACCCTCCCAGTGTTCATGTGGCTTCCTTGCTTAAAACACCTCAGTGGCTTCGTGCTGCCTTTAGGGTGTGAAGCAAACTTCTCACGGAGTTTGCAAACTCCTCAGGACCAGGGCTCTGATATCAGGTTCACCTGTGGCCTCAGGCCTCCATATACACCATTTTCCTCCAGGCCCTTCATTTGCTCTTCACCCAGCCCCGCACCCTTCAGGTGTCAGCTCTATCTCATTTACCCTGGGAACCTTTCCTGGCCTGTAGCTTAGGTCCCTCTGTTAGGTGCATCCTCAGCCCTGCACTTTGTGATGAAATGCATCACACGTTACTATTGCTGTTTTGTTAACTTTCTGTCTTTCCCAGTGGAGTTGTTACCATGCAAAAGGTCTGGCTGCTCGCCTCACGAAAGCTTAAACTCAAGAGGCGAGGTCGGTGGAAAGAAAAGTAGGTTTTATTCCAAAATGCCAGCATTAAAGGAGGACAGTGGACTCCTGTCACAAAGACTGTCTTTCTCTCTCAATATTGCCAAAAGGTTTTATAGACACGCAAGGAGGGGGCAGAACAAAGCAAGGAGAAGCTGGCCAGGCAATTTCAGGGAAAGGCACTTCTCAGAGGCTGGTCTGCCCCAGGTTCAGGAGTGAACCCCATACAAATGTAAAAAAACCCCTCCCAAGTTACCTGGTGTGCACACTGGTCTGAAGTAAACAGAACCATTGGAACTGGTATGCTAGTAAATGCACAGCAAGCAGAGTCCTCAAGGCTTGGGAGGGAGAAAAAGGAAGCAAAGGAAAAAAAACTTTCAAAAAGTCCCAAGCCAAACTACTGTCAAATCGAATTATATCAGAGGCTTAAATTTCAAAAATAGAAAATATAGGATCCCCGTTACAGACTCTGGGCCCTGCGAATGCAGAGGCACACAGTAGGTACTCAGTAACTCTTAATCAAATGAATAAGTGAGTAAGGATTATACATAGTACAAAAGCAAGATTTCCACAAAATTAAAATTTTCTGTCTTAAGAGTTCCAGGTATGAAAAATTGTACAAATTCTGGTATTACTCCACTTTTCATAGCATGAGGCCACTTTCCTTCTTAAAACATGGGCCACCTTCCCCCTGTCAACACGTAGATATGCTTTCTCCAGGAAGGATGGACAAACTTACTTTGATCAACCTGCCTACTGAAAATAACCAAAATAAGCTGGATACTCGTATATATTTTTAAAAACTATATTCTTTAAAGAACCTAAGAGAGAACAACAATGAAGAATCACCAGCTCAAAAGTGAAGGGGAAGCCTAGGGGGACAAAGCCAGCATGGAAGCTGTCTTTGCCTTGAGGCCATCTACCAACCCTGGAAATAGAACCTATAAGCAACAAAGGGCTTGAACCCAGACTAGAAAATTGGGGCAAGGAATGGAAAAGCCACTTCACAAAAGAGGAAATCAAAATGGACCATACATGTAGGAAAAGGGAAGCGATCTAAGTGGTTGGTCGTGTAGACACACCGAGATACTGCGACACACCCCCTGTCACTGGCTAAGGGGAGGATGGGGGAGGCAATGGAATTTTTCACACTGTGTCATGAGAACCTACATTGGCTGTCCACTTCGGAGAAACTTGCATGTGGATGCTATGACCCTCCTAGATGGTCAGTTCCACCCCTAGATTAGGATACAGATTCCCAAGAGTAGTGGTTCTCAAGTTTTGGTGTGCTTCCCAATCGCCTGGAGAACCTGTTAAAACACAGATGGCCAGGCCCCACCCCCAGAGTGTCTGATCTTGTAGGGTGGCGGTGGGGTCCAAGAATGTGCCTTTCTAACAAGTTTCCAGGTAATGCTGATGCTGCCTTTGGGGACCACATTTTGAGAACCAATGCCCTAGAGAAATGTGTGCCTGTGCATCTCCTTAGCAAAGGGGCAAGAATGTTTTCAGTAGCATATTTGGTAATAGCTCCAAACTGGAAACACCTTGACATCCATCAACAGTAAAGTCAATACCTAAATGGTGGTATATTCATACAGTGGAATATGATAGAGCAAGGAAAATGAACAAACTACAGAAACACAGAGGAACTTGGCCGAATCTTAAAAACATAATGTTGAACAAAGTAAGTCAGACATAAATATATATATATATATACATACATATATATATACATATATATATGTGTGTGTATATATATATATACACACATATATATATACGTATATATATGTATGTGTATATATATATTTAATACAATTCTGTGTATACGAAGCCGAAAACTTGCAAAACTAGACTATTTTTTAGAGATGCTTAAGTGCTAATGATAAATAAGGAAAGGGTGCATATATAGGTGCCAGAAACTATAGAGAAAGGAAATAGGGAGAGCAGCTCCCTCTAGAGGCAACAATGAGCATTGTGATGGGCAAGGGTGTGCAAGAGGGTGGAACTTCTGGAATGCTGGCAATTTCTAGTGTGTGACTTTGATGTGGCTAATTGGGACTTTGCTTAAAATATTTCATTGAACTGTACATTTATGTTTCATGCACTTTTATGTATATGTTATATTTCATAACAAAAGGGACAGAAGGAACAATATTAAGTCTTCCAAACCATAAACCCAGCTGAAAAATTCCCATCACCTAATGACATTGTAGTGTCTTTTCACCTTAACATAACGTATTTCTCCCGTGTTTGTAGTGATGCTGGTGTAAAAAAACCGACTGTAGTGCTAGTCGTATAAAAGTGTAGCACAGACAATTATGTACAGTACTTCATACTTGCTAATGATAACAAACAACTACTTTGCTGGTTTATGTATTTATTATGCCATACTGTTTATTGTTATTTCAGAGTGTACTTTCTACTTATTAAAAAAAAGTTTGCTGTAAAACAGTATACCGTGTTACATTGGCAGCAGACTTAATACCTCTCGTGTTTACTGCATCTCTTGGTTGCATCATTGTCGCTTGTGCTTGATTGAATCTTGTACAGTGTTGTCTTGTACAGTGATGTGCTGTACAGGCTTATAGCCTAGGAGCAATAGAGTATACCATACAGCCTAGGTGTGCGGAAGGCTAGACCATCTAGGTTTGTGTAAGTGCGTTCAATGATGTTCGCACAATGACGAAATCACCTAAGCACGCATATCCCATTGTTAAGCAGCACATGGCTATATTAGGGTTCCCCCCTCTGCACCTTATAGACATACAGAACACTGCTTCACAGGGTATCCTCTGCATGCCATCCATAGCCGGAATATCTAGTAGGTGGACTCATAGCAGCCTGTGTTCCATCTGAACCTTCCTTCCACTGGGGAGAGAAGACGGTGTGCTCTGCCCACCACAGACGATCAGATTCCACATGTAGTGGAGTGGGAGGTGCAAGACGCTATGCCGGCTGCTCTCAAGCATTAAAACGTTAAAAAAGAAGACATGACTTGTGCATCAGGGAATTTATAGCCTAGTGAGACCTTTACAAACAACACAATTGGATAATGAATGTGAGTCTTCCTGCTCAAGCTAGATGCCTGTGCTAGGCACAGGGAGGTGTCCTGCCCTCAGGGAGTTCACACTAAAGTGGCCCAAGGACAAATACAAGGTCAATGGGTAACCTCTCAGGCAAAGACAATATTGATTCAGGCCAAACAGAAGCCTAAGTCTCGGTCTAACATGAGCAAAGCTGGCGGCACACTGTGGAGATATATTACTTTATTGAATAAACTGTTCAGAACTGGAGTGCTGGTGTTACTAACAGGGCTGCACAATGCCTATTTGTGTGAGTGGTCCCTAGATGAGTCAACAGGAGGCTTCGATGGGGTCAAACCAACTCCGTGCCCGCCCACAGGCCTACAGACCAAGCTCCCTCCCTCGGTTTTCTGCTTTGTATTCTCGTGCCAGTGGGGAGTGTGGCCGGGAGGGGAACGGGAAATCTGAGGTGGCGTTTGGATAGTTTTCAGGATGAATAAAATGATTACTTGTAATACAAATCAATCACACAGAGGAGAGAGAGGCACATGCCCTCCATGAGTCTCCCCCTTTTCTTTTCCAACTTTTCTTTGCTGTCGCAACTTTCCAATCTCTTTTCCGAGCCTTTAATAAAGTCTTTGGAGAAACAAACAGGTCAAAGCCTTGAGGAAACATATGCCAATACCACTTAGCACATTTCCCGCCCAGACACCCACTTCCAAGCCAGCCATCTGCTGCTCTTTCAGCCCAAGTATTTATAGCCTCGCTTTGTCCTCATCATCAGGCCCTGCTTGGCGAGCCATGGAATCCAACGTTGTCCCCTCCGCCTCCCCCAAGAAACAGCACCATAGAGCTAACCTCTAATCATTGCACCATTTCCTCCTATTTCAGATGTTACAACAAAGTGACTCTTGAGCAGATTTAGGTTACATCTGATCAATAACTTGCCATATATTCAGCCTCTGTAGAACAAAAATCACTTCCTGACTTTTCTCCTGTCACTCTCAGACCCTTGCAGATGGACTTAATAATCGTAATTCAGTAGAACAGTGTATATTAAGCCATTGGCATTCAGTCACGCTTTTTTTTTCGTAAGCTGGCTTTTGTTCACAATTTGGGAAATAATATTATTGACCTAGAAAAATCACAGGACTAAGAACGAGAGATGTGAACGCTCACAACAAGTGTAATCAGATTTATTCATCCTAGTCAGATCGGAAGACGCTCATCTCTAAGGAGGAAATCATCCCCCTCAATTTAGTACCGACCCAGAGCCCCTGAGTCTGGGGTCCTTTATAGTAAACTTTCTCCATTCCCATTCACAAACCAGCTGGTGGACTCAAGACCCTTGAGGAGGAGCCTGCTACCGAATTAACCCTTTCCTTTGCTGGAGCCTAAAAGACCCAAGTCCCAGCTGGTCCTGCCATCAGATCGGCATCATTTGAGCAAAGGAAAATAAGGGAAATTTTCAGTGTACAAATTATACTTAGCGATGCCACCACCACTGCTCCCCTAATCCTAATACAAACCTTACCAATAGTTCAATAGTCTAGGTGGAACTCATAACAAACTCACAGACCCCTCTTCCGGTGTTTGGGGTTTTAAAGTCTCAGGTGTCCCGAGGAAGACACACCGGAGCTCTCCACTTACACATCAAGGTGTTCCAGACGCCCACAGCCAGGAGTGCTTGTAAGGTGACCTCAGATGGGTCCAACAGTGCCCCATCGTTGGAGCCATGGGATGGGGACATAGAAGAGGCACGTGTGGACAGAGGTTCCACCAGGGAGAGGAGGATCCTTGGAGTTGGCTGTCTCCAGAAATGCCCCCGGCCCCATCCACTCTGTGGGCCCCAGAGCTCAGACTCCTTGTGTGAAAGAGACAGTGGGGTCCAGCAGGTATGTGGGGAGCAGCTCCCAGGCCTCAGGGGCGCCCATGCCTCCTATGTGTAGAAGGTGCACTCACAGATTTGTTTTGAATAATTTACTTGCATTTTTATTTATTTTTTAATATTTTTAACTTTGCTATCCTGCCACCTGTTGGCAGCTCAGCAGCAGCTCAGCTTGGGCCAGGCATCGAACCGCTGTTGCTCAGAGCTTGCATTCTTGAGTGAGCTCTTAACCAACTGAGCCACTCGGTTGGCCCTACTTTTATTTTTTATATTAGTTTCAGGTGTACAAAACAACATAATGATTAGAGATTTACACCCCTCACAAAGTGATAACCCCCCCGCTCAAGTCTACTACCCTGTGACATCATATATAGCTGTTGCTATACCATTGTCTATATTCCCTATGCTGTACTTTACATCCCGTGAATAAACAGAGGGTGCCAAAAAATGTGTACACATTTTAAGAAAAGAAAAAAACTGTATGAAAATTGTAATACTCAATCTATACCGAAAACAAAAGATGAATACAAGTCATGTGTATACATTTTTTTGGCGTCCTTGGTGTGTGTGTGTGTGTGTGTGTGTGTGTGTGTGTGTGTGTGTGTGTGTATTTATAGTTGACATTCAATATTATTCTACATCAGCTTCAGGTGTGCAGCGCTGTGGTCAGGTATTTACACAATCTATGAAGTGACCCCCCTGATAAGTCAAGTACCCATCTGGAACCCTACATAATCTTTACAACATTATTGATTGTATTCCCCATACTGTATTTCACATCCCATCCCTGTGACTATATTGTGACTAACCAATTTGTACTTTTCAATCCCTTTACCTTTTCCCCACCCCCAAGCCCCTCCTATCTAGCAACCATCAGTTCTTTGTATCTGTAAGTCTATTTCTGTTTTGTTTGCTCATTTATTCCGTTCTTTAGATTCTACATATATGTGAGATCATATGGTATTTGTCTCTCTCCGTCTGACTTATTTCACTTAGCATGATACCCTTCAAGTTCATCCATGTTGTTGTGAATGGTAAGATTTCACTCTTTTTATGGCATAGTAATACTCCATTGTATAAATGCACCACAATTTCTTTATCCCGTCACCTATTGATGGGCATTTCAGTTATTTCCATATCTCGGCTATTGTAAATAGTGCTGCAGCAAACATAGGGGTGCTTATATTTTTTTCAAATTAGTGTTTTGGGTTTCTTTGGATAAATACCCAGGAGTGGAATTGCTGGGTCATAAGGTAGTTCCATTTCCAGTTTTTTGAGATACCTTCATACTGTTTTCCATAGTGGCTGCACCAATCTGCAATCCCACCAACAGTGTACCAGGGTTCCCTTTTCTCCGCATCCTCGCCAACACTTGTTGTTTGTTGATTTATTGATGATAGCCATTCTGACAGGAGTGAGATGGTATCTCATTGTGGCTTTTATTTGCATTTCTCTCATGATTAGTGATGTTAAGCATGTTTTTATACGTCTACTGGCCATCTGAATGTCCTCTTTGGAGAAACATCTCTTCAGGCCCTCTGCACATGTTTTAATTGGGTGCACTCGCAGATTTCTGAAAGGAATTTGGAACATCCCTGTCCAGCTCTGTCACCCATTCAGACAGGAAACAGGCTCTCTGAGGTGACAGGACCAGATGATCATGGAGGTGTTGGTGGCGGCGTAGAGGGCTGCAGGGGTGAATCCCAAAATGTTGAGGAGCCCTGGGGCCCCCATAACACGAGTGTCCTCACTGAGTACAAACTGATTTAGCCTTTCTGTAAGCGATTTGCTGGCAACACAGTGCACTGAACATTCCTTTCCTCTAATCCAGTCATCCTACGCTGGGAATGTGTACTAAGCAAAAATAGACATGGTTATTTATGACATTTTTTTAAAAAAACAAACAATCCAAATGTCCAACTACAGGGAGAACAGTTCAGCAAATCATGACAAGTCAAGCCATATTGAAAGGTATAAAATGTTTTCATATAATTCTTAGTGATTTGGGGGAAATACCCAATATGGTATTAAGTGAAAAAAGTAGCTCTTTTCTGGCATAAAAAGCGTATGGCCAACTATGAACTTAGAAAGGAAGGCTGGCAGGAAATGTGGCACAAATCTTCCAATGTTTCACTGCTGGTGGTGTGTAGCAATTAGAAGGGCTTTTTTTCCCCCCACTATATTTTGAATTTTCTACAGTTTTTATAGAAATTGCTACAATTTCTAGAAATTACATTTATAATTGGCAAACAGGGTGTTTAAACCTGCCCTGATTATATCATCACCATCAACTTCATCAAAACTTATAATTTAGGGCCGGCCGAGTGCTGCGGTGGTTAAGAACTGGCTTGGGATGCCAGACGGCCCCGGTTCGGATCCCACATATGAGGGCCAGTGATGCTGCCCTCTACAGCTAGGATGCTGAACAACAGCTCAACCTGGAGCTGGGCTGCCGGGAGTCGCCGGTGACGGTGTAGGCTGCAGCCCCTGTGGCAGTGGGTTGCCATGGGCTACCATGTGTAGCCAGCAGCCAGCGTAAGCGGCCGCAGTGAGCGGCTGTCCAGAAGCCGGCGACTGATCTGCCTCGCCAGGGAAGAGCGCAATGATGGTGCCAACTTGGGCCAGTGAAGCAATATCCTCCACAACTAGACTGAAGAACAAAATGACAGCAACTTGTCTGTTCCCCTTCCACCAATTCCCCAGCGCTGTTCCCATCCCCCAATTCCCCAATAAAAATCTTTAAAAACACACACACACACACACAAAAAAAAACTTATAATTTGTACAAATGCATTTCCATTACTAAGGAACATTCATTATCAAATGAACACACAAGGGCTGCGGTGTAGACCAGGCAAGAATCGTGGAGCAAAGGTTGTCCCCATGCTCAGCTCAGTGATCTGGAGCAACTCCTGTCATCCCCATCTCATGACATTGGCTTTGAACCATTGCTCTGAACAACCATGGTAGCTTCACGCAAACTTTAGAGGAAAAATGCTTACGGATCCCATTAGTCATTTACATTTCAATTATAATATTACTGCAGTGTGAACACCATAAACTTCTTACTCCTGTGGTACTTAAAACCAAAATCAATTTATAAATTAGCTACAAAGAAAACTGTAAAACCTAGTTAAAGTTCCAGCTCTGCCACTTGTAGTCGGTGACCTTCTGCATGTTATTCATCCTCTCTCGGCTTCAGTTTCTTCCTTGGTCAAATGATATTAATAATAGTACTGATGTGTGGGTGTTTTGGGGGATGGAGCATTGAATGTGGACATGCAACATGTTTGGTTTAGTATTTGTTCCTTATCATCTGGGGAACTTTCAAACCCGTGAAAGCTGGGAGAGAAATGCTTTCTCAAGTTTGCCTCTTCCCTTGGATCTGGGAGTCTCAGCTGTGGCACTGAACGCTTGGCTGGAGAAAGCCCGGTCATCACTCTAAACTATTGTTCTATTTTTAACCAAAATGTAATTCTGTGTCCTGAGGAGATAAATCTCAAGCCATCTTCCTCCTTTGACCCAGTGCTTATATGTCCTACTTTGGAGCCTTGTTTTAGCTTCTTTTCTTTTGTACGGAAGTCCCATAGAGATTGTATATTGTTGATATTCAAGTAATGATTGAAAAAAAAATTGGAGGAATAGGGATGTAAAGAGAACAATTTTGCATAAACAGTATTAGGGAGCTTCCTAATGGAGCTAAGAACAGAATTGTGTCAAAACTGTGAACTCTGCAGTACCCTGCTGCCTGTGGCGGTCCCCGAGTTCAGACAAATGGCCATTTTGACCTTTATGCCCCAAGCACATGCCTCCAGCCACGGTCATTAGAGTCCTTCCCAGGACCACGAAGTGTATTGAGCATATGTTTTATATGAAGTCCTTTGCCCAGTTTTATAGACGATGAAACCTAATGGAGCCGATGGGTCGAGGGTTCTTCTGGCACCTTTGAAAGCATACAAACCCATATAAACACAACAAAGAAAGATAAGAAGACCATTGCAGAAGGAGAATAAAGGATATGAGTTAAGGACATAAGAAAGGGGGAAAAACAGAAAAATCTAGAAAATGGAAACAACGCATTCTATTTTATTTTATTTATTTATTTATTTAAAGATTTTATTGGGGAATTGAGGGAGGGGAACAGCCAAGTTTTTGTCCTTCAATCTTAGTTGTGGAGGGCACAGCAAGCTCAG
>NW_017731438.1:2261816-2262936 GCF_001890085.2 Hipposideros armiger
TGGAAATCTGATAGCAAAGCAGAAAAAGCAAGCATAAAAAGAAAGGAGGTCTATAATAAAATAAATCACCCTAAAACAAAACTATCCTTACTCATTTAATGAGAGAAAAACTGTTAGCAAACTTGGTGTAAGTAACTGTAAGTGGGAAGCCATTCACATTCACTTGTGGTCCTTCGGAGGGCAAAGGAGAGTAAATTTCTTGGTGAGTTAAACTGAAGTTTGGTTATACATAACAGAAAAACCACAAAATAACAGTTCTTTCAGTAAGGTAGAAGTTTGCTTCTCTGTCACATAACTGCAGATGAGCAGCCCAGGGCTGTTAAGGCGATCTTGAGGGACCCATGCTCTGATTTTCTACTTTGCATTTTCAGTGCATGCACGGTGTTCATTTCTAAGGCCACCTCATGGTCCAAAATAGCTGCAGGAGCTCCAGCTATCACATCTTTAAGGAAGGAAGGAGAAAAAAGTACAGCACAACAGAAATGCAAAAAGGACTCTGTTCTCATTAGTCCACGCCCTTCAAGATAACCCCCTGGAAGTCCCAGTCAACTTTTTCACTTACGTCTTATTGACCCCCACTGAGTCATGTGGCCACTTCAAACTGCAAGGGAGGCCAGGAAATGTGACGTTGAGTGCCCAGCTGAAAACAGAGATCTGTTCTTTAATAAGGGGAAATGGATGGGTGTTGGGTAGTACCTGGCAGTCTTTTCTCCTTTGTCTTTCTCTCTTCAAGGCTGTGCTGCCCCTTACTTCTCAATCCCAACTCACTCACTTCTCCCCATCCACAATGCCCCCACTCCCTAACTCCCCCTGGAAGCTGTACACCATAAAAGTCATACTCCCACAATACAGCACAACAGGCCCTCGCCACTCAGATGATTTCGAGATGTCACAAAAACTTCTGGAACATATACCATGTGCCAAGTGCTATGTCAAGTCCCTTCACCTACTTTGTCTTGGGGGCTGTGGCCTACAATCTGGGAGACAACACAATTTGTCAAAGGTTATGTTACTCTGGAAAGCAGCTGTTGTCTCCCTTTTTTCCCTTGGCACATAGAGACCACTTGAGGAGGTGAGGTGCCAGGGATATAAGCACATATCCTCCTTCTCCATGTTCTTT
>NW_017731438.1:2263524-2266269 GCF_001890085.2 Hipposideros armiger
GGGATCCACTCTGGTTGTTGGAAGCAGAAGTCTAATTCTACTTGGATTACTATCATGAGGACATTCCCCTACTTTAAACTATCTAAGCTTTAGGCAAAATACAGCCACTGACACTTTTCCACAACGTCCAGAAAATCCCATCCTTTAGCAAATGCAAGCGAATAAACCATTTTGACCGCCTTTTCAAAATGTTGAATCCTCCACAAGAATACTTAATAATAATTCTTTGGTGGGTCCTTGTTAGTCTAAGCAACAATAGAACATACCTAAGTAAGGCAAAAGAATATAAAAAGAAAAAGAAAGGACCAAAGAGTGGAAAAGCACAGGCAATGATGGGGCTGTCTCCAGTTTAAAATTAAATGGCCACGAGAAGGCTGACACCTTAACACATTTCTAGTAGTTTCCGTTGCAGTGTGAATTCTTCTTAGAATTGTGATGAAATAAAGCTCTACAATCTTAATTTCTGGTTTATCATTGATCATGTAGATTATTTTGCGAAGGGTGGCTGATATTTTCATCTTTCACCAAGTGAGGAGGGGTCTCCTTCAAACCGTGGCTTGGATGGACAGCAGAACACTCTGGAGCCTGAATTGCTGCAGCAATGGTGACGTATAACTGGCTCTTTCATGTGTTCTCTGATTTTGGTCTTAGCTCCTGTGTAGATCGATTTCACAGTGAGCCCGTGAAGATTAATCTCTTCCACTGAACTGCAGTTAGGAAACAAGATTACAGCACTGACAGGCAAAGGAACAGCTGCTTTTAAAAAAAAATGTCACAAGCTGCTACATACTGTACTTTTTAAATGGAAAATCTCCACATGTGAGAGCTTGTCGTGGGTTTTGTGGCATCTCGAAACGTCGCTTGGGAATGAGGTATCTGAATTTTTCTGTGGTCCTCTCAAGTTTCAAAATAATGATACTTAGACGGTATTTTGCAGGGTTTCTATCAGTCAAGGACACACAGTTGTGGAAACTGTGTGCCATGAGGGCAGACCAAATCGTTGGCAGTCTGCCAGTGGATCTGTGTTGTTTGCCTTTTCAACTCACAGCTCTGGAAATTCTGACGGTGTTGTTAGCTCATTGGTTTACTGAGTATCCTCCCCTCTGCCTCCTTGAAATGCTTCTTGCTGGCTGGTGAAGCTTTAGGAACGTGCAATTTCTTGCTTCCCTGGTTATAATAATTAAGACGTATCTGTTGAGTTTAAGTCAATACAAGAAACAAAAACACATAATCCTAGAATAGGATTCTGAAAAGGATGTCTTGGCTTTCTTGCAGCATGAGATGGGAAATAAACACTGGCTCCAGTGTTAAATGTAAATGTTTTACTTGCAAGGTAGCTTTGGGCAAATAACATCACCTCTTTGAACCTCAGTTTCGTCATTTGGGAAATGGTGATGCAAATATCTACCTGGCAGGTTTGTTGTGAAGTTTAGAGATAACATATGTCAGAAGTGCAAAAATATAACACTTAAAAAAGTCATCCCTCCATTGTTAGATACTTTGTTTTTNCTGTCAGAACTTTAGCTTGAACCCAGGCATCTCAGCTTCTCATCCACTCCGCTTAGCGGAGACTTTGACTCAAAGGAAAGAAAGAAAAGAGGTTCTGAACGTCTTCGGGGCTGTACGTGAGCCTATGTAGGGTCTATAATCTGTGGCTTTCTAAGGTCAGTGCTGTATGACAGATGTCTTAGTTGGCTTAGTGAAGTCCTTAGGCCAAAAGGAAACGTGTGCTCGGTTATGTACCAAAGTTGCCCCTGCTGCATCGCTCTGTATAAATGACTTGCAGTGTTCTCAAGGATTTGTTTTAAAGCCACAACCAGCAATTTCACTCTGTGGGCATTTACTGATTTGCCAACAAATGTGTGTTTGGGCAGCACCGTGGGTCTTTACAACAGGACGCTAACAGGTAGCAAGTACACCCTCCTCATTCCCGTGTCCAGATTCGGGGCCTGAATTGTGTGTCCATTGTGCTCTCTCCTGCTATGCGGCCCAAGGGACTACACCCACATCATCGCCTAAAAGTTGTCCCATGAGGGAGTCTAGCCCAAACACCTAAAAGTTGTCTTTTCACCCAATATTTGTCTGGTCCCAAATGGGTACCGTGGTGGAAGCATGGAGATAGAGAAAAGTAGGGAGTTGAGGATTGGGGGTGCCATAGGTGTGGGCTTCCACAGTGAAATGCTGACCCTTACATTCAGCATCCCAGGGTCACAGGGCCAATAGACAGTCTCCTCTCCCCGGCCCCTCCTAAGTGCCCAGGACTGTGTGTGGCACAGAGTCACAACCAAGAACCTAAGAGCAATCCTTTTGGTATTCAGTGGTAAGAAGAGTCTCCAGGAAAGGATTCATCTTTACGGATAGCACTGGGACATTTGAGAGCTGGGTTTGCTTCCAGGGTGATAGTTCAGGTCTAGAAGAGAGAATAAATGGACTTATTTTATTGGCCACTATAGAGCCCTCATTCATTCAAAATTCAATAAAACCTACCAGATATCAAGCAGTATGTGCGATAGACTGAAAGTTTGTGCTGCCTCCCCAAATTCCTACGTGGACATCCTAACCCCCAAGCTAGTGGTATTAGGAGGTGGAGCCGCTGGGAGGTGATGAGGTCATGAGGCTGGAGTCCTCACGAATAGGATTAGTGTCCTTATGAAAGAGACCCCAGAGAGCACCCTCACCATGAGAGGTCACAGCAAGGAGGTGCCATCACTGATCCAGGAAGCAGGTCCTCACCAAACACTGAAT
>NW_017731438.1:2266322-2275359 GCF_001890085.2 Hipposideros armiger
GCTTTCTTTAAAAATTAAGTTGCATTTTATTAATGTGACATGAAATTCCTTTCCCTGTAAAAAAGAATTACTCCCAATAGGCAAAGATATTCCTAGTCCTACAAATAACACAACTAAATACAAATTTAAGAAACTACATACAGTGTGCACTAATACCATTGGTTTCTTTATTGAGGTATAATTTATATACAATAAAATGCATCCATTTAAATTTCACTTCAATTTGTGTCCTGTGCAACTTCTGACACAATGAATATACAGATGCTGGGACGTTTCCATCTTTCCCCTAAAGTTCCCTGTGCCCCATCCCAGACAATGCCTACCTGATTTGTCTTTTCTCGAGTTTCATCTAAATGAAATTAAATACACATAATATGTACTCTTTTGTGTCTGGCTTTGTCCTAATGCATTTAAATGTCATCCATGTTATACGGATAAATGGTCCATTCCATTTATTATTGAATGGTATTCAGTGGTAAAAGTTTTGACAAAACTGGGACAGTTAAATTTTTTTATTATTATTATTCCTCAAGTCTCTTGATTGCGAGCTCTTCCTCGTCATCAGCAAACTCTCTCCGTGGTCAATTATCAAGAAGGGAACAACGATCTGACAGTGGAGTGAGATTCTTCTGGATAACCCAGCTCGGTTGCTTAGCAACAAACAGAATAACTGTATTCGTTTAGTGAATTCTGAACAAAAAGGTAATCATCTTTTATCCCCAGATAGATAGGAGATGATGTTGTTCCAAGTAAAGTGGAGGAAAATATAAAAACCATGAGAATGGAAAGAAAACACATCTAGTAAATAAAAGCATAATGATGCCTCCTCTACTTCATGGGAGCCTTTGAATCCCATCAAGCGTTCTGTTTAAGACCAAGGAATCCTCATTTGTAAATACCATGGTGTAAGGCACTAGTGTGCATAATATTTAAAAAGGCACAAATAAGTGATGCCAGAAGTAATTCTAATTTATGATCGAAATAAAGAGAAGCATGTTAACCTTTATTAGCATTAATACTTCAAAGAATCAATTTGAGATGAAGGGAGAAATTTGGTCCTATATGCAGGACAATTTTGTCCTTCTAAACAGAAAAATTCCATTAGAACTTATTCTTCCACTCTCCACAGTGAGTAACTGCTTTCCATAGTAAAGGTGATGTCTTGTGTTTGTTCACCTGATTCTTTAATCTCAAAAAGAATGGTATTCGTTTGCCAGGTGATGTTGCTAACAGAAGTTTTTTTTTAACTTCCTCAGGAGTTTTGCCAACTTGATATTATCATTTCCTTCTCATTATCGGTGCCCCCACCCACCCCCACAATATAATCTGGCAGAAATAGCTTTTCTAAGAATCATGGATTTAATGAGCTGAATATCCCCCAGCCATTTAATGCAAAGTGTTTAATAATCAATCAGAGATCGGTTTCACTTAGTTTTACAGGGTTGAGAGGAAGACAAAAACCCTTCACCATCATTTTTCAACTGTCCCTAGGGCTGTTCCCCACTTCCCTCCCGAAGACAGATTTCTCGGTTTAAATCATGCCCCCAGGGAGTAGATATGAAATTCTGGTCACGCAGCTTTCTGACAGTGCCTGGGCATCTGGTAAAAGACAGCTTTGCAGTTTCATTTATTTTAGGGGCAAAGTTGACTACCCAATAATTGGGTTCAAATCTCCCCTTTTCTTGGGATGGCAAGGATAAGTTCTCTGTGAGCATGTTTAATTGCAGCCTTCAAAGGAAAGGAGAGAGGGGCACACAACTTCCAGAGCTGCTATCTTTTTATTTTTCAGTCTAATGACAAATATTCTGGTCTTTTGAATTGTAAAAGACCTCTACCCATGTTCTGAATTGTGTGTGCTGTGAGGACACACTGAGGCAGATAAACAGGAAGGCAGGCCCTGCCAAACAGCTTGCAAACCAAAACACATCCTGGGGCCCCATGCAATTAGTGAAAATTTCCCTGCTCCCTCTGCTCCAGCAAGCTGGCTGCCACCAGAGCACCGAAGTGTAATAAGTTCTGAGTTACTAAGTGCCCACGTGTTTTTGGTGTTTTACTCCCCGTTGTGACATTTTGTGGCTGTGGTTTCTGCTTGGGGGAGATTTAGTAGTTAAAAGAATAGACTTGATGGAAAAGTACAGCTTTGCACATTAACAGAATCTGGTTCACAACCGCCACATTTACAGCCATTAACTCAAATGGTTCTCCTTTGGGTGAAAGGGCTGAGATGCCCAAAGCATGTGTCCATGTCTCTACGTTTTAAAATTGACATAACAGAAGCCAGCTTTCAGATTGGTTAATTTTTAACTTAGTGACCTTGAGGGATAGGTAGATGATGATCAAATAAAAATAACCAAAGGCTTTGGATCAGAGCAGTGTTCTCTAAGTTTCAGAACTGAGGATAGCAGGGCCACTAAGGTTGCCGTTGGGTTCCATATCATCCTTTCTTCATCTTCATCTTTCTGGGGCTTCTTTCTTTCTTTCTTTCTTTCTTTCTTTCTTTCTTTCTTTCTTTCTTTCTTTCTTTCTTTCTTTCTTTCTTTCTTTCTCTGCTGTGAGTTTCTGGGGGAGAGGGTAAGAAACTAACAGTGATAAGAAAAAAAAAACATGCTTTCTGCAAAGTACTAATGAAATTGAAACCAAAAAAAAAGATGCTGGGTTGACTTTCCTGAGACACAAGCCAATTATAGCACAGAGCAACCCGATGCCGTTACGTTTGCCGGGCCTGCCAGTTATCCAATCAAGTTAGCAAATATTTGTTGAGCATCTCCTAAGTGTGAGGCACCAGATATATCCATTCGTGGGCCTCAAGACATTTCTAATAGAAAAAATTTCTTTTGAAGAGTAATTCTCAAAGGACATCGAGGGTCCTCCAGGAAGAGGTTTTTTTAGTGGGTGGGCATCTGGAGAAATAAAGGCATAAGGTTCGTGCAGAGTGGCTCAGGTGTTGCGGGTAATGTAGCCAAAGCTGGTGGACAGGAAAGCCATCTTATTTAGCTGCAGAGTCACTAGGAAGGTTTCCATAATTGTTCCAGAGATTTAGCGTCAAGCTAGTAAGAGAATAGATGGACCCGTGGACCTACGATCACAGAGTGTCTGGTCTGGAATGAACTTTAGAGATTGCTAATGATGATTAAAAAAGAGGAATTGGGCGGCTGGGAAAAGAGCTTGGGGGCAAAGCAAATTGTAGAAAATAAGCAATGACATTGGAATGCTGTGGGAGGTAGAAGACGAGTGTGAATATCCAGGGTCTTGGGGTTGCAATCCGTCTGTCAGGGAAGGGGCTGCGGAGGGAGAGGTGAGGAAGTTCCGGCCAGGGTTTTCCTTGCCCACAGGGGCTGTGCTCCAACCCAACTTTTCACAGCTGAAGTGAAAGTGCCAGAAGGCTGCGGACACAACCTGACATGCACAACACTTTGGCCTTAGCCATGCCTGGCTAAGCATGCTCAGTGTTTTCAGGCATCTTCTGTGGGTGGTGTCTGAGCGATATCCAGTCTCTGCAACCAGGACCACTCTGAAGCATAGGAATCCTCCAGTGAAATCTGAGGTGTGAAACAGAAAGTGGCTTCTTCTTGTGCCAGGACTGGTTCGGAGCAGAGCCTGGCCTACAACCCAGATATCTTAACTCTCCTGATACCCTACCATGCAGTCTGCTGATATCATGTCTGCAGATCTGTAAAGGCTCTTGCCAGAACCAGATTCGAGGCACAGATCTGCCTCTGGAGTTGGCAGACCAGGCTTCTCACGGCCAGGTGCAGGTTTCTCCACCTCGGTATTATTGGCATGGGGCACAGGACAGGTCTTTGTTGTTGGGTGCTGTCCTGCACACTGTAGGATGACCAGCTGCACCCCTGGCCTCCACCCACTAGACGTCAGCAGTGCACCTGAACTTGTGACAGCAAAAATTATCTCCAGGCATTGCCCCCCAAAATGCCCTGATGAGACCAAATCATGCCTGGTTGACAAACCGCTGCTGTAGTGTGTCTATAAATATGGTGGCAATGCTCCCCCCTTTGTGTGGCAGGTGTCCCCAAACCCAGGTTGATGCCAAGGAGGTGAGGCTGAGCTAAGGGGGTGTGTGCAAGAAGGAGATCCGAGTCTGGCGTCTTGATCCCAGACTTGAGAAGCTGAGCATAGCTGAGGGCAGCAGGAAGTTTTGGGGAGGGGAGCACTGGACTAGCGGAGTCTGAAGACCAGTCTAACCCTGCGTGTGAAACTTGATAGCTGTGCGTAGCCATGGAGAAATCACTTCATGTGTCTATCCATCACGTGCCTCATGTCTAATGAATTGAAGTCAACTTCTAACTGTCATGTGTATTATTCAGGGTTCTTCAGGGAAACAGACTCAATAGGATATCTCTATCTATCTATTTTATTATTTATACGTATTATATATCTATAGCTATATATTCGATAGATGATAGATAGATAGATAGGATTATTTGAGACATTGACTCATGCAATTATGGAGGCTGAGAAGTCCCACATCTGTCATCTGCAGCGGAATACCCTGAAAAGCGGGTGGTGTGGCTCAGTCTGAGCCCGAAGTCCTGAGAACCAGGAGTGTCACGTCCCAGGGCAGGGGAAGATGGATGTCACAGACAAGCAAGGTGGACAAATCCATGTTTCCTCCATCTTGTATTTCATTTGGGCCCTCAGTTGATGAGATGTGCCCACCGGCATGGATGAGGACCACCTTTTTTACTCTGCAGATTCAAATGCTAATCTCTTCTGAAGATACCCTCACAGACTCAGCCAGAAATAATGTCCTACCAGCTCTCTGGGCATCTCTGCGCTCAGTCAAGCTGACACATAAAGTCAACTATCGCAACATCTTGTTGTTCAGTGAAAATGGCTTTGGGCTGTAGCTTTCTGCCTTAGGTGCCAGACAGAGGAAAGGCAGTCAAATCCCTGGACATTTTATTCAGATTCCAGAGCGTGGGCTGGAGCTGAAGGGAAGGAGAAAAGCAGATGCCAGTCGTGAGCCAGGGAGATGTCCTCTGTGTGATGGGGTTTCCCTGCCCTTTCTCCCTCTTCTTCATCTCCATTCGTTCCCTTTCTCACTTCATTCATTCATGCAGTAATGTGGCAGCTGGCCAGGAGAGTGGAGGGGAAGAGGGAATATGGTATTTTATAGAGTGTATGTATGCTTTTTATATTTTGGATCGTCAGTATGACTCAGAGGTCCAAAATTTTACCCAACGTATTGGGACACACACACACACACACACACACACACACACACACACACACACACGGAGTAATTAATACACATGAAGTAATTAGCCCACAATGCCAAAGACTTTTGTCATTTCAGTGGTTGTTAGCGGGTGATGGTCATTTCACCAAGCTGCATTCTAGCCTCAGATTATGGGAGAGGGATGTGTTGCAGGCATTTCCTCTTTCCTGTAAAGATTTCATTCAAATAGAAAGAGGTCTGCATTGGCTAGGAAAAAAAAGACAGAGGCAAATTACTTCGCCCATGAAAATGGCCTAACAGGGGGGCACAGGGACCAATTTCAAATATGAATTAGTAAAAATTAATCCAGGGAAGTTGTGCTTTGAGCCCTGTTATTTACAAAACAAATGACCTTATTTATTCCCCTGTTTCTGAGAGGAGGACAACTCGTGCTGCTTTGAGCCCAGTGCAGCTTGAGTGGCTGGAATTGACAATGTTTGCAGAAGCCGTTAGCTGAGAACCGAGGACCACAAGCCATCATAGGGGAGAAGCAGTGAGTGGGCTCATAGCTGATGAACCTTGATCTGTTTTGCACACCTACCTGTAATTTATAAATCAGCCTGTACTGATCCTGCCAAGAGGAAGTCTACAAACAAAGCGATCTGCTTGGTATTCCTGGAAATGCATTTATTTGGCCCCGGGGGTTGAAGGGAGCAGAGCATACACTGACTAGAGATAAGCTGCCGAGCGTGTGCACACAGCACTGGGACGCAGAGAGGAAGGCATAGCCTTCCCTGACTAATTGTGGGTGTTATTGAGACGGCATCTCTCTCGATTTTCAGTAGGGGAATGTCCTCACTAGGCTTGGGTCTTATCTGAGCATAGAATTGTAACATATTTATAGAAATTCTTACATAAAATCAATTAGCAAGCACTTCCGACTCTGAAGCAAAGGGTTAGTATAGGTCCAGGTTACCGACCTAAGACAAAGCACCTTGAAAAGGAAATACTATACCAAACCAAGGCACCCTTATGAAGACGCCCATTTTTGCACTTGAATAGAAAGAATTCAGTGCTCAGGTCTGAAGTTTGACCATCTGAACACTCCCCATGAGGACTGATGTGAGACTAACAAACCCCTGTCAATTAAAAAGCTGTTTCCCTGGCCGGCTGAGTGGCGCGTTGGTTAAGAGTTGGCTTACGCTGTTCCCCTCCCCCAATTCCCCAATTAAAAAAATCTTAAAAAAATTAAAATTAAAAAAGTAAAATAAAAAGCTGTTTCCCCACCACTTGTCTCATGTTAGATTTTTGTCCCTTCTTGGTTTCTTCACTTACATCTGTTATTTCCAACATCTTGGTTTTCAAATCCCAACTCCTTCACTCATCGGCTTTGTGACCACAGGAAGTTGCTAGGCCTCTCTGAGCTTCTGTTTCCTCATCTGTAAAATGAGATACAAATCCCTACTTCAGATACAGTGCACCTCACGACGGGTACTTTGCAATATACCCTTAATAATGTGGGCTTCAATCTCCCCTTTTCTTCTGGGCTGTATCTCATTACTGAACAACTCCTTTAATTTCCAATACATCGTTTTACTTCTGTCCCTAGCACATGACAAAAAAAAAAAAAAGAAAAAGAAAAAGATAATAAGAATAATCATGTGAATTATGGGCTGCAGACCTGCGGCCGACAATTCAAGTCTCTTGAGGCACATTTCTGAGTGGGAACCACATCAATGGTGAACTCTACAATCCACTAGATGACAGCATTTCACATTCAAATGATAGCTATTCCTACATCACCACACAAAGGAATGGATGGGGCCATGTGAATTTGGAAGTTCAGAGCGAATTTTCTCTCATAATTGCCTCTGTGTAATTTCAGAAAAGAGAGAAATAGATAATAGTCTTTGCCACCTCAATTATTTCATATTTCTTATCTTATTTCTCCCCCTGGTAATTTTAGAAGCTTAAATAATACAGGCAGAGCTAAGGCAGGATAGAAATATTTTTTAAATAAATGTAATCTGAGGTAAAACTCCTGCTTTGTTTTCCCATAGAAAGTTTTTAGAATTGGTAACTTTTCAGTATGCCTAAAATTTTTAAATGGTTCAGTGATGAATTTTGTCTTTTAGTGTATGTTGCTTTGTGTCTCCATTTTATGTCATTTAAATATTTGATATTTAAGTGCTATGGTATTTCATTATTTTTTTCCATGAGCCCACTCAAAAATGAAAGTATATGATCTTAGGTAGGTGCACTATTTTCTAGTTATGACATTGAAGAAATAAACCAGCAGAGAAAATATTACTACACATTACAAATATAGAGAGGGTGCCAAAAAAACCCATGAATTCACATTTTAAGAAAAGAAAACTGTATTAAAATTGTAATACTCAATATATACTGATAACAAAAGATGAATACAAGTCACATTTGACTTCTGCAATTACAAAAGGTGCTCAAACTGGTTACCATCAGTGTCCAGACACTTCTGATTATGGAGAACTACTGCTTGGGAAACGTTGACCAAGGTGTCGAGTTGTATACATTTTTTTGTCATCCCTGGTATTTTTAATGTATATCAAAATGTCTCATGCATAAAATTAGGAAGCAAATAACTGATGAGGAGAAAGTAACTTCAAAATATGTAAGAATCAGAAGTTTAATAGCCTTAAATTTTTTTTTAAACTTTATTGGGGAACAGTGTGTTTTTCCCAGGACCCATCAGCTCCAAGTCAGGTTGTCCTTCAATTTTAGTTGTGGAGGACGCAGCTCAGCTCCAAGTCCAGTCGCCGTTTTCAATCTAGTTGCGGGGTGGGGTGGGGTGCTGCCCATCATCTCATGCGGGAGTCGAACTGGCAACCTTCTTGTTAAGAGCACGTGCTCTAACCAACTGAGCCCTGGCCCCCCTTTAATAGCCTTAATTTTAAAAAGAGTGCTGATGAATCAAGGAGACATAAATGAACAAATAAATAGGAGAAAATGAATAAAAGACATGAATGACCGTTTCATAATAAAAGAAAGTGACTCAGCAATAAATATATGGAGGAATGTGCAACTCCAGTAGCCAAAAAAATACAATTTAAAACTGTAAGACAGCATTTTCAGCTATTTTAGTTGGCAGAATTGTTTCTCCAGTTGTCAACTTAATACTGGTAAGCATGTAGAAAACAGGAATTTCCATATATATGACTACTGGGAATAATATTAATTTCCTCTAATCCATAATTCCTCATGTAATAATTTATCCCAAGGAAATAATTGCAGATTTAGCTATAGTGCTATTTATTATAATGTTCTTTAGAATAGTTGAGAAATACAAAAAATATTTAACCAACAAGGAATTAACTGGTTGAATTATGTATTTATACAAGAGAAAACTATGTGGCTAGTAAAAATGACAGTATAGATTGTCTTAGTCAATGCTCATCAGCTGAAATCCACTTAAATAAGTGAAGTAAAAAAGAAAAAGGTAAATATTGAAAGATCAAAACAAAAAACTCATGACCACCTAAGGAAATGCACCAGCAAGGTCACATGAGAGCTGGAATTGGAAATCGGGTACCAAGACTACTCACTTTTTCACCCATCAACACCTGTGGTTTCTCGTCCCTGTGTCTCTGCGAGGCTAATCGGTTCTCCTGCTTCCATTTGTGGATCAGCACACTTGGTCCACTCATGAAAGTTCTGCTCCCTCTTGGCTTCTCTTTGCAGGTGGCATATTCTTTTTGTTTCACCATCCCAGCTGATTCTACAGGACTATTCATTACAATGACCCCCATCATGATCTCACTGATACAGCCTTTCACTATCCAATTCCAAATTCCTGGGAGGGAAAATTTGATTGACCCAATCAGG
>NW_017731438.1:2275704-2278761 GCF_001890085.2 Hipposideros armiger
TAACAACAATGAATATAGTAAGGACATACAAATTTTAAATGAAAAAAAGAGCTTACGATCCTAAATTAAACCTTAGGGAAAGATAATTATCCATATTAATGGGACGCTACTTACAATGTGGAAGACAATGATGGTGGGTAATACACTGAGTATCTCAAACAAAAGTCTTTGTGCCCTGAAATTCAGTATGTTTCTACTTGGTGGATGTGGCCAGTGAACACTTAAGAATACATTTAATCTACAGGAAAATTATTAATACTGGTAATTTTATTTTAAGTCTTTGTTTTAGAACAGTTGTGATTCATAGCAAAATTAAGTGGAATGTGCAGAGTTCCCATATGCCCCCTGCCCCCCCACACACACAGCCTCCCCCATGATCAGCGTCCCCACCAGCTGGTACATTTGTTACAACGGATGAACCTACATTTACACGTCATCATCACCTAGAGTCCACAGTTTACGTTAGGGTTCTCTCTTGGTCTTGTACATTCTATAGGCTTGGACAACTGTATAATGTAATTTTACTGCCCTGAAAATTCTCTGTGTTCCACTTATTTATCCTTCCTTCCCCCAACCCCACCCCAACCCCTGGCAACCACTGATCTTTTTACTGTCTCCATAGTTTTGCCCTTCCCAGAATGTCATATAGTTGAAATCATACAGTATAAGGCCTTTCCAGATTGGCTTCTTTCAATTAGTCATATGCATTTAAGGTTTATCCATGTCTTTTCATGGCTTGATAGCTGAGTTCTTTTTAGTGCTGAGTAATATTCCATTGTCTGGATGGACCACAGTGTATTTATTTACTCACCTACTGAAGGGCATCTTGGCTGCTCCCACATTTTAACAATTAGCAATAAAGCTGCTGTAAACATCTGTGTGTAGGTTTCTGTGTGGACATAGTTTTCAAGTCATTTGGGTAAACAGTAAGGAGGATGAGTGCTGGATTGAATGATACGAGCATGTTCAGTTTTATAGAAAGCTGTCGAACTGTCTCCCAAGGTGGCTACCATTTTGCATTTCCATTCTGGTACCTTTTTTTAAAACTTTCATATGCCTGTTAAAGTTACTAAACAACAACAACAAAAGAACACTGAGAAAATGTGCAATTTTGAAAGAGAAGTAGAATTTTTAAATGTTCTAGTAGTTGGGACAAGATCTTTTCTCTTAGGAACTAATTATTTTTGTTTAAAAACACACTTTCTCTCCAACTCCCACACTTGTCCCTTTGCTCTCAAGCCTACAATTGCCTATAGAGTTCCAACCACACATTTCATGGTTTGCCAGCAAGAATGGCCTTACTTTATAAGAACAGTTTACCTCGAAATGAATTTTTAAGAGATGCCAAAAGCTCCCACTTCCACCCCATTCTCCCTGGAAAATAAATAACCATTAAAGATTCACTTCTTTGGGTTAAGGCCATGTGCAGATGCCAACATTTAAAATGCAGACATCCCTGGGAGCGGAATATGTTTAACCATAAACACGTTAGTGTGAATGCTTTTCATTTCTTCTTTAAGATTTCTGATATGCCATCAAGTCCCCTTCCAGGGCCAAGGGAAGGAGAGAGACCGGTGGGCCTTTGAAAGAAAAGAATCAGAGATTTGAATGGATGCCAGGCTGCCTCCAGGAAGAAACAGCTGGGATCAGCAGGAAGGCACTAGGCACTTGGCAGGAAACTACACTGGGCAAGACACTGGGGAGTCAAGGTTCAGAGGCAAAATCGCAGATCTGACTGAACACAGGCCTGGCCCTGGCCGTTCCCACAGGGGCCCCTCATCTTCACGGTTCATCTCCGCAGTGTCTCACGGGCTCCCTTGATACAAATCCAGATCAGGGGAGAACCTGGGGTACTGTCCTCACAGTGGGGAGCTTGGGGAGAGATCACCAAGGGGCTTCTCCGTGTCCCTGGCACAGGACCAGTTGTTCCTGCCAAGAGTCATAAATCAGCTGTTTTAACCTGTTGCTGCGAAGGGAGAGTCCACAGTTATTTTTCCTGTACGTTGCGCCTTCAGCACCAAGCTGGGCTCTTGGCTAATGAGGCTCAGAGGAGCTGGGGAAGGGCAATTCATGACAGCGTTCGCTGAAACACATCCCTAGAACACACTGCTGTGGTGTGGCTGCCACTGAGGCTTTATGTTTTAATATTTTGCTGCCTAGTTCAGGTCTACGGTATTTAAAATGAATCTCCTAACCTGTGTTTGCAGTGAGTGCACTGCAAAGCATATTAGGCGTAATGGTAGTAATGGGCACGCCGTGATGTTCCGCCTCCAAGCAGCTTCCTATCCAGTAGGAATGATTCAACAGATGTGGAATTAATTCATCAATGTGAAACAGTTTATAATAAATAGTCAGTAAAAGGGAGGCAAATGTCCACAGAGGGAGAGATGGAAGTGCGGGCGAAGGCGTGGGAAGTATAGGGAGGTGTAGGCGCGCAGGGGCATCTGGGAGGTTTCATGGAGATACCATTTTAGTGGGAGCTTGGAGTGGAGAGGTTTCTTGGAGGCAGAGAGGAAAGGGAGGACGCCTGGAGGACAGAATGGTGCAGGCACAGGCAATGAGGAGAAAATACCGTATATCCTGGTAGTGTCAACGGTCTGTCTGCTGGGTAGTAAAGCAGAGGGTAGCGGGAAGTCCCTTCTGATAGGTGGGCAGCAGAGACTGCAAAGCACAGTTAATGAAAGGCTATGGAGTTTGGAATTTATTCAGCAGGCCAGGAGAAGCCGAAAATTAAAAGCCGCGCCAGTCACGTTTTTGTTGTATGTCGAACCCAGTTCACATTTCAGCTCAGTTCAATGATACAGATTTGTGGAGATCAAATTTGTGTCAAGGACTCATTCGTGAACTTGCCCATGGATTTCACCAAAGAGACGCTTGTAAATCCCCAGAGAACTTGAGATAGCCCAGAGACGCAGTCTGCTGTATTATCTCCTGGGGAGTCTTTTTCTTACAAAGCTCAGTTTGTTAAAAATAATAAACAGCATATTGCTTAGGAATACATACTTAGTAAAATATAAAGGAAAGCAAGAGAATAACTAATACAAAGTCAGGATAGTG
>NW_017731438.1:2279871-2330624 GCF_001890085.2 Hipposideros armiger
TTCTTACTTGGCCAAGTTAAAAGAGATCTAGGTCTAACGAAAGGGGAGTTATTCAGGTTTTTATCCATTTGGGATACTTTTGTCTGCAGGTACCAGAAAATCTAAATAACAACAGACTATTAAAAAGAGATTTATTTTTCTCACATGAAAAATCAGCCCAGTGGTAGGTAGTCACAGGCTTTGGTTAGGACTGGGGTCTCTGCTTTTCTCTAGGAATTTCCCTTCTGCTCTCATGCCTGCCTTTAAAGCAATGAGACTAGGCTGAGGAAGGGGAGAGAGCCCAACGGGTCATGTCTATCTCAGTTTATAAAGGGAGCACAGGCATCCAAAGTCATCTGCCATAAACTCCCACACTGATCTTATTGATAAAGGCTGGGTTCCCAATTGTCCCCAGCGGCAGCAGAGGTTTGAGACCTCCAGGGTAGAACTTCCCAGTCTCTATGGCAGGAAGTAGCAAGGAAGGAGGCAGTTGGAGAAGTGTTTTGAATTGTGTTCTATTTAACAATTTAACAATGTCATTCTATTTAACAATTTAACAAAATTTCCTACAGAGATTTTGGGAAATCAGGCAAGCTGTGGGATGAGAACATTCCAGGTCAATCCAGAGCCAGCAGCTTCCAGCTAATCCAAGAAGGGAGGAGAGAGCAGAGGAGCAGGAGTGGAATAGAGGGTCCAGTGCAGAGTTTAGGGGAACAGAGAAAATACAGAAGAAAGGCCAACCTCGAAGCCAGATAATTTAGAGGGTTCCTCTGAGTGGGCCTGGGGAAATGTAGGCGTGAGACCCAGTCCTGTGGAGACTGCAGGCTGATAAGAGCCATTCCGTAGGCCTCAGTGGATGGCTGGCAATCTCAAACCACATTCTTCTTTAAGCTTCTGCAGAGAGAGGGGGAGGAGAAGCCATTCAAATTAGGGATGCCCTGGGCTTATCAGGTCCAGTCAGCTATTGCCTTGCCCTAAGAGTATTTAAAAGGATTTGGGGCAAAATTTCCTAAACACGAGAAGAACGGGCAGCCATAATTAATTATCAACCCCTTTGGGATATGAGAGAATGCCCTAGGGTTATCTGGGCCCCGACTGCCTTCTGTTAGGCAGCACAGGCCAGAAGATAAACAGCAGGTTTCTTTCTCACTCAGGGTCACGTGGCCAGCACAGTTTAGCTAAGTGTGCTCTGCTGTCTTTGGGCCCCACTGAGCCAGAGGCAGTGTGAGAACTCACATATTGCCTCTTTTTTTTAGACTGGAAGGGACTTTATTTATTATTACTATCATTATTCTTATTTACTAGTTTCAGGTGTACAAAACAATGTAACAGTTAGACACTTACGCCCCTCACAAAGTGATAACCTACCTCCTCCAATCTGGTACCCCTCTGACATCATATATAGCAGTTACAATTCCATTGACTGTATTCCCTATGCTATACTCCACATCCTGTGACTATATATATATATGTATATATATATATATATATACATATATATATATATATATTTATNTATTTATAGTTGACATTCAATATTATTCAGCTTCAGCTTCAGGTGTACAGTGCAGTGGTCAGGCATCTACACCGTCCATGAAGTGGTCTCCCTAATGGACCAGTGCCCATCTGACACCCTACAAAATCTTTCCAACATTATTGCTTATGTTTCCCAAACTGTCTTTCATATCCCTGTGGCAAAGCACAAATTGGTAGCCACAATGTATTACCCCCTAAAGCTGTGTGGCCAGAGCTTTGTGCCACTTCCGCTCACACTTCACTGGCCAAAGCAAGTCAAAGGGGGTGAGACTGTTTATTCTACCATGCGCTAGAAGGAAAACTGCAAATATTTGTTGGATAATGCACCCTCTGCCAGGAAGGGACCATCCACTCTTACAGGCTGAGAAGAGCTGTCCCAAAAAGGCAAATTTTAAAAAGGGCCAGGATTACCACCAGACCAGAATCACATACTTCACAAGGTTTCTTTTATTTTCTTTCTTTCATTTATTTTATTGAAACAAAATTCACAGGAAATTCACATTTTAACCATTTTAAAGCATACTGTTTCGTGGGGTTTAATATGTTCACGAAGTTGTGTGAGCATCACCACTATCTAATTCCAGAACGGGTCCATCAACCCTCAAAAGAAATTCTATGGCATTAAGCAGTCCCTCCCTCTAGCCCCTGGCCCCTGCTAATCTGTTCTGTCTCTATGGATTTGCCTCTTCTGGACATGGCACATAAATAGGATACAGTACACGGCCTTTAGGGCCTGACTTCTTTCACTTAGCATAATGTGTTCAAAGTTCATCCATGTTGTAGCGTGTATCGGTAATTCATTCCTATTTATGGGTGAATGACATTCTGTTGTATGAATAGGCCACATTTGTTTATCCATTCATCTGTTGATAGACCTTTGGGTTCTCTCTACTTTTCCCCTCTTAGGACTAGTGCTGCTATGAACATTCATGGACCAGTTTTTGTATGAACATATGTTTTCAGTTCTCTTGGCTATGTACTTAGGAGTGGAATTAGTAGGTCATATGGGGACTCTAGGTTTAACTCTTTGAGGAACTGCCCAACGATGTTGCACAGTGGCTGTATCGTTTTAGATTCCCACCAGCAATGTCTGAGGGTTCTGATTTCTCCATAGCCTCACCAACACTTATCTTCTGTTTCTTTGATTACAGTCTTGTGGATGTGAAGTGACACCTCATGGTGGGTTTGGTTTGCATTTCACTAATGGCTGCTACTGTTGAGTATCTTGTCATCTGCTTTTTGGGCATTTGTGAATAAGTTTTTAAGAAATTCGAATTCCTTGCCCATTTCAAAAACTGGGTTATTCACAACAATATGAAAGTACTTAATGCTACTGCACTATACACTTAAAAATGGTCGGGACGGTTAATTATATGTTATGTGTATTTTATCACAATTACAAATAACAACAAAACATTTTTTAAAGTTGTTGGCATATGATTGTTCCTTTTCTCTTTATAAAGAACCATGGGATGCAGATAAATTTGTGGGTTTATTAGTTCCCATTTGTGTTAGACAGAACAATGGCCCTCCAAAGATGTCACACCCTAATCTCTGGAACCTGAGAATGTTACCTTACATGGCAAAAGAACTTTTTCCAGAGTGATTGAGTTGAGGATCTTGAGATGAGAAGATTATCTTGGGCTATCCAGGTGGTCCCATGTAATCAATCACAAGATTCCTTATAAGAGGAAGTCAGGAAGCTCAGGGTAAGAGAGGAGATGTGACAATAAAATCAGAGGTTGGAGGGAGTAGTGTATTTTGAAGATGGAGAGAGGGCACAAACCGAGGAACACAGGGTGCTTCCATAATATTATAGAATCTGGAAAAGAAGGAAGTGGACTCCGCCCCCAGAAATTCCAGAAGGAACACAGCTCTGCCCACACTTACATTTTGGCCCATAAGACCCATTTCTTTCTGACTTCTGGTCTCTAGAAATGTAAGACAGTAAATCTGTGTTGTTTTAAGTCACTACATTTGTGGTCATTTGTTACAGAAGCAGCAGGAAACTAATACAGCCAGGAATGGACAATTTCATTTGGCAGTTTGTTTTATTTGGGCCGTTTGGCAAAAGAGAATGATGGTGAAACTCCCAGGCTCTGGAGTCAGATGGCCTGAATCCAAACCCTAGTGAGTGACTCTATGAATTGGGTACATTATTTAATTTGGAAGTGGAGGGTGTGTCTCAATTTACATTTTTTTTTTCAAAATGGATTCATCTCCTAAGGATCCATTTTAAAAGATTAAATAAGTCAATACATTTAAGAATGAAGTGAGTTAACACAGATAACATTCCTGGAACAGTGTCTGGTTCATAGTAAACACTCAACACATTTTAGCTCATTCATAGAACACGCTGTTGCCTGTTTCAGCAAATGCTGGAGCTAGGAATGTGTTAAGAACTCTAGGTTCTAATGCTGCCACAAAGTGCTTAAAAACCCAGAGAGATGGCTTTTTCAGCCCTCACAGCTCAGCAGGCTGCCTGGATGTGAAGTATTTGCAGCGCTTCCCCTGCCTCACAGCTGCACACGCTCCTCTGGGAAAGGGGTGTCTCTCTTGTTCCTCTTTCACAGTCTCTGAAGAGATGATCAGACCACTTGTGCCATTTGTAGTTCTTCAAACTCAGTTTCGTTTCTGTTTATGGCGATATAAAACACTCTAGGCTATATTTAAAATGGTTTCAAGGCCAGCCTGACTACCTATTGCTCCTGCTTTGCCCTGGGAAATTGCCTTTCCCAATGACTACCGGCTTCTTCCTGACTAAACTGAAGCATGGGTAGAATTTTTTCCTAGGAGCCCAAACTTTGAAGAGACTGATCCAGGTTTTGTGAGTGGCAATGAGCAACTTTTCTCTGTGTGTGTGTGTGTGTGTGTGTGTGTGTGTGTGTGTGTATGTGTTCCATCTAAGCACACACACACACACACATTCCATTACACCATTGGCTGCATTTCAAAGATGGTACCTAGAGCTCTACCTATAGCAAGAGTGAATAATGGATGGACTGTGGAACCAGTCTCCAGTGCTGTATGAAGCAGGTGCTTTAAAGGTCAACTATGGTGTTTCGGGGGACAAAAAAAACCATTGCCTAATTCCAGGTCATGAAGATGTATTCCTATGTTTCCCTGTAAGTGTCTTATAGTTTCAGCCCTTACACTTAGGTCTTTGATGCCTTTTGAATTAATATGTATGCATGGTTGGGAAGTAGGGGCTCAAATTCATTCTTTTGCATGTGGATATCCAGTCGTCCCAGAGCCACTTGTTGAAAAGACTATTCTTTCCCCATTGAATTATTTTCTCACACTTATTGAAAACAAAATGATCATTAATGCAAGGGTTCATTTTTTGGACTCTCAGTTCTCTTTCACTAACCTATATGTCTGTCCTTACGGCAGTATCACACCACCTTGATGACTGTAGCCACACAGCAAGTTCTGAAATTGTGAAGTGTGAGTCCTTCCACTTTTTTTTTTCAAGATTGTCTTGCTTATTTTGGGTCCCTTGTATGTCTCTGTGAATTTTAAGATCAGTTTGTCCCTTTCTGCAACATGAGGGTGGCTTGGAATATGGTAGGGATAGTGTTTAATCTGAAGATCAATTTGGGGCATACTGCCATCTTAAGAGTCTTCCAGTTCATGGGCATACCCCTGGTGCCTCTGACAACCTGAACTCCTGAAGTAATGTCTCTAAGATGTAAGTACCTGATTAGCAAGGGTGGGGCAGGTGACTCTGACGTGTTTGTTCAGAGTACTGAGCAACGAATTGGTTGGCTTTGGGGGGCATTCATTATCTATGCATTTTTCTGGGCTGCTTAATTCTTTAGGCTAGAGCATGGCACCCAAAAGCCAGGATAAGATGTAGTGCAATGATCGCAGACTTTCTCCTCACCATCAGCCAGATAGCATTCAGATTCCTGATGTTGGTATGACGAACTGCAGTGGGATTACTTTTCATCTTTGGGGTAATGGGCCCCCCACATGAGAATTCAGTGGTCTGCTGTGTTTTTGAGGTATCAATTACTCCAAGGAGCTTAAGGAATGCTCGGATGACCTTCTGCATCCCACCTACTCATCTGCCAAAGTGTTTCTTCAAGTCTAGAGCTGGAGGGGTATGTTCTTGGAGTAAATGTCCAGTGGAGGCAGTTTCAGTACCATCAATCCTTGAGCAGTAAGGAATTGGGAGGCCATGACAGTTTCCGGTGTCATTTAAGATAGTCAGGAGCTGATGGACCAGCACTTCCAAGCTGTGAGATTTAAACCATAGTGGAGCTATGAAAACAGTGTAACAGCTCCCAACTAGAATTCTTAGAAAGGGTGCTCACCTCGGCAGCATATATACTAAGATGGGAATGATACAGAGGAGATTAATGTGGCCCCTGCACAAGGATGACATGCAAATTCGGGTACTGGACTTATCAGGGGGATCACTTCATAGATTATATAAATGCCTAACCACTGAGCTGTACACTTGAAACTAGTATAATATTGAATGTCAACTATAATTAAATGTATATTTATATAGTCACAGGATGTAAAGTACAGCATAGGGAAGATAGTCAATGGTACGGTAATAGCTATGTACAGTGTCAGATGGGTAGTACACTTATTGGGGTTATTACTTTGTGAGGGGTGTAAATGTCTAATCATTATGTTGTTTTGCACACCTGGAACTAATTAAAAAAAGAGTTTTTAAAAAGTGAAATAACAAATAAGATCAAGGTCATTGGAAAAGGAAAGGGTGATTTTTGTTTCCTGAAACCGTGAATATTAACCTACCTAATTTTGTGAGGCCTTGGAGCTTTTGTAGCTGTTCTACATTTGTTATTTCAGCTGTTCACTTCTCTTTCTCTACAGAGATGAGCAGAAGAGGCTTAAAATAATAAGGGGTGGAGTGAGTGTTGCTCTCTAAAAAGAGCAAAGTACAAGGGGCTTGAACTGGGGAGAAAATAACTCCAGTAACAGGGGCTATTCTGAATGGGGACAGGAAGCCAGCTAAGCTGCTGTGTCCTTTGGAAACAAGGAAGGAAACTTGTTCCTCTTTAACCATGCAGACGAGAATAATGCAATATGGGCACCAAGAAAAAAAATGGAGGGCACCTAAAGGGCTTTTGCCGTAGGAATACATTTCTATTTTATTTAAGCTGCTATATTTTGAAGGTTTTGTTACTAGAGCAGTTTCATCTTTGACAAATAGCCATTATAAAAATACAAAAATGTGAAGGAAATGGTAAACACTAAACCGAGGAGAGTGGTATTTGGGGGGAAGTTGGATCTATAAAGGGAAGGCAGGAGGCTTCAGTTGTATTTGCAAAATGTTTCCATTTTTAAATACAGTGGTGAGTTAACAGGTGCTTGTTATATTCCTCTCTCTATTTTTTGAAAGTCTGAATTATTTTGTTATAATCTATACTGATATTGGATGAGAAAATAGGAGCCATAGATGGAGTAAATGATAAAAATGACTTGGGTAAAAAAAGTCGCAACCCAAATATATTAATGTGATAAATAATCAAAGATGAAAGCGTCTTCAACTGCACTTAGCTTGCTCTGGAACCCTTTTTGCCACATGGAATAAGGATGAGAATGACTCATATCTATGAGATTTTTTGCAGGGGATCAAGGCTAAGAATTTTACCCTCAGGGAATAATGTGCTCTAAATTTATAGTATTTTCTATCTCCTCCATGAGTGCTCGATAAAGCACTTCAGGCAAGGAAACTCCTTTAAAATAAAGATCAGGAAGCCACACAGAGCACTTGAGTGTACATTCAGGAGGTTCAAGTGTTTTTCATACATTTACTGAAACTTGACACTTTTCCTGAACAAGTTTGCAGCAGGTCAAGGTTAAGTGAGGGAAAGAAATAATGTTTAACTCCCATTAAAACAGAGCAAGGTTCTGATAAAGACCTCAGAAAATTGTGTAAGGAAGCAGGAATGTGAAGTTTGTACTCTGGATGGATGTTCTAGGCTCAGCAAATCCCTTCTCTCCTGCAGAGAGCTTGGGTGAAAGAGAAAAGTATTTCTCATACAAGGGAAAGAGCGGAAGAGCTATGTGTTTCCCGAGGGACCCCGCTGAGTGAAGCCTTAAGGTTTTCAGCTGTGGTTATACCCTGGAGACCAGCCTGTACCCTTCCTGTAAAGATTACCTCAATGCCCAAGGATACAGACGTCACCTGGGACAACTCAGTTCTGGAAAAACATTGACCTTATGCCTGGCACTCTCATTCACAACTTTATTTTTAAGCCAAAACATCTCTTTCAACAACACAAACCCCAAATTATTTGTAGCCGCGTTTTCAGCATTTTGCTATTTCAGTGGCAGTACTGCCTTTTCTAAATTGTCCTTTTCACTCAGGTCCCTTCAACGTACTTCCATTTGGTCACCCACCCTCTCTATTCTCTTTTTCTACATTTCCCACTCTTTTGGTTGCCTCCACTTCTGCAAAGGCTTGTGATGAGGGAGGGAAAGAGGTGATACAGAAGTGGAAATGAGACACCAAGGCATAATGGAAAGAAATGGGACAAATATGCCCCACTCTCCCCAATCTGGAGCTCCAAAACACAGTCTTAACATCAGCAATTTTCACCTCTTTGATACATTTCCAAGGGGATTTCTTTCCCCCCAAATCAAGGCTGTATCTTCCAAAGTGTTAAAGCATAAAGCAATCCACTCCCACCAGATAATTCACTGTATAAAAATTTCTAATCTGTATTAGAATGTCCCTGGAATCTGTATAATGCAGTCATTGTTCCCAGAGTCACTTTACCAACATTTTGGCTGATTATCTGGCAAGATGCCCTGGTCGTATAAAGTTAAACGAGGTTTGTGGAATGTAATTTCCTTATATAAACAACATATTCTATACTCTGATAAATAACTTCAGAATTGTTTATTGTTTTACACAGGCACTTAATTCCCAATGCCTCCCACTAAGTCACCCCTTATGTCAATCCTAATTTTAATTTTAAAATAAAAACTGCAAACAATCATATATTGGATGAGAGAGAACAGAACCAGTCTAATGAATTAGTTATTAAAAGGAGGAGCATGAGGACTATGTGTTAGAATTTCTTGTAAATTTATATCTAAAAGTGATCATCTTACCAATCTACCTCATTTTACAGATGAGAAAATTGAGGGCCAGGGGTGTGGTAAAATGCACCCAAAGTTGCACATGATTTGGGGGGATGTCCAGTCTCCTCTCTGGGCTTCTGCGAACATAACACTTTCTACCTGGAAACTATTCGAAATGGCCAACACTCACCCCCACCCCATCCTGCCCCACATTCTCTTTGTTCTTCTTAGAGTGGTGGTCACTTCTCCTGGAATAATTTCTGTCAAAAGCCCCAAACTCATAAGCTTGAAGGACACCCTGTATTACCTCTCTCTGCCATTTACCAAAGTGGTGCCTTGGGGTTGTTTACTTGTCAGTCTCACTCGGAACCATGAACCCTTTCCTCAGTTCTACGACTCAGAGCTTCTCTAGTGCCTGGCGCCTAATAGATGCCGAATAAACATTTGTGGAGGTATCCACCCAGGTGTCCTGCTCTCCCAGACCATCTCTCTCACCTTTATACCAGGATCTGCAAAATGTAGAAGACACGTGAAGGTAGTACTTTCTTTCTCAGGGGTAAGTTTCAGGCAAAGAAGTTCATTGTCTGTTTTAAAGTCATAACCTTTCCTTTGTGAAGATAAAAACTTCACTGTGATCCTACTGACCCTTAGCTGAGAACCAGCCCAGATCCCAGGACATCAGGCAGAACTCAGAGGCAGTTCCATGTTGCTCTGTGTTCATATACCCGCATGTCAACTGCCATCACTGACAGTCACTGTCAACTAAGCCTCTCTCATGAGATATTTGGGGGAACTTTTCTCCGCTACTCTTTGTAGAGGAGCAGACCACGAACAATTTAAAAATGTTATTCCATTTTTTATTATGCTGGAGACCATTTGTAATCTTCCGGCATTTCACCTAGGTCAGCTATTGACCCCCAAATTGTGATGTAAAGGTAAAAATATTTTTGATGAAATGCAGGTATTAAAGATCAACGTTTCCCCTATCTTGCTTAATCTTTAAATGCTACTATATGAGTGAGGGAAATCAGTTTCAGTGAGCACAGAAAGCATCTCAGCGAATTTCTCCTGCACCTGTGATGTCGGCTGTGTATTCACTCAAACCATTTGCATTCTAATTATTGCCAGCGAGTCATCCACATAGAACATTTTACCTGACTATACCAATTAGCTCCATGAGTTTAATTACTAAGCATATCTCATTTTCTGACCAGTCTAGCTAGGAGAGTAATTACCATTTCCTTTTCTTTCTTCAGGGTTGTAGTAAGTGGGCTGCATTTATTCCAAAACAGTAAAAAGCCAACCACGAAGATACATCAGTTGATGGCTTATTCTCTTCAGTTCAATTTAATTCACTTTGAATGAATGTCCACTACATTCAAGGCTCTGCGATGGCTACGTAGAAATACAAAGGTGGGTGTAATGGGGATGATATTGTTGACAAGGCCACTGATGTATCTTGCTTCTAAACGGTTCCCCTCTGCCGTTCCCTGTGGCTTACCACCATGAAGTTTATGCCGTGAACCTAATTTTTCAGGGAAGGAAACGGCAGCTATCACCTAAAAATGGGACGGTCAATTGTATGTAGCCCAGGAAGGCTGGAATAGGGGCTGAGCAAGCTTCTGGGCCTGTATTTCCCTCAACCTGGAAGGGAGATAAGGGTTTGACACGCACCTCTGATGTGGCATACTGTACCTGGGAGCCAGTTTCCCAAAGATATTTACTCACTTGTGCTTCAAGTTCAAGTACAACTAAAGTAACTTTCAGAGTACTGTTTTCAATGCTACTTCACTGGGTGACATCTGCAATTGCCAAGAACTGGAATCGTGACAATGCCACTTAACTGCTCATGGAGTTAAGTCTCTAAGGCTACCTCAATACCTCTTCAAGCTCTAAAAGCCCTTGAGAGGCAGGTGTGTTAGTATAAGTCATGAAGATCTTGCCTGGGCTGGAGAGAGGGAACTCAGAGCCTGCCCAAGGCTCTGTTTTCAGTGCCTCTGATGATCTCAGGATATTAAATGTCAGTGACACTTTGGGCCATAAGCTCTTTGACAAAGGGTCCATGGCTCCTGTTGAGCTGCAGACATGCGGCCACATTATTGAAGATTGCAAACTGGCGAAAGAGATAAACTCTAGGTTACAGCGTGGTAAAATGCTCCAATCGTTCTCTTGACAAATGTCACGTCGTGTGAATGATTTTCCAGGACGTAATATTGTAGAAAACGGAACATGCTCTCAACAGGATGAGTTGTGTCCTGCCCGTGGGAAACCTCACTCCTGCTCCGTGGTGCTAAGTGGTTATGGAAAGGCAGGGTGTTGATACAAGCAGAGACTGACATATGAATAAAAGAATAAAGAGATAAAATGCAATACGCAGTCATCTGGAAGCCTGATGTTCATAAAGCCCTTATTATTCCACACTGATTGTTGCCTCATACTGGCTATGCAGTGGGTCTGATCCAATCAGGAAGGTGGTGTCAGATGCTTTGTTTATTCATTTCTTTACTTAATAGATATTTATTGAAAGCTTCTTGTGCCAAGCATTATTCGAGACGCCAGAGATAACACGATGGAAAGAAGAAAATCACCCATCTCCTGGAGAGTGCTAAGTAAATCTGAGTTCTTCCTGATCTTTGAATATTTTTATTTTAGTATATTAAGTGGGCCTGGGATGGTCTAATCAAATACAATCGTGGCACGTGTATCAGTTTGTATCCACAGACTGACGAAGTCCATTCACTTCCTAAAATATACCTGGGGTGCCATGGAAGCCTACACATCTGGTTTTCAATACCTGAGAGAAGAAAGCTACAAAACTATTTATGCAATATGATCCCATTTTGTTAAAATATGCATATACATGCATAGAAAAAAGTATCAAAAAACTGTACGCCCAAATTTTTAAAGCAACCATGGGATAATGGAGGCATTTTCTTTTCCTCTTTAAGCTTTTCTGTGTTTTCCAAATTTTATGTACTGAGAGCGTTTTGCTTTTGTAACCAGAAAACACTCTTTATACACTATATGTATTTGCTAATTTCTTAAAAAATGACAATTAACATTTGCAAATAACTTCAAGATTGTTAGTTATTCCTTGTCATTTCCCTTAAGCATTAGGTAAGTGAGGCTATCCTAATTTCCTGGTTCAGGCACTAGAACCATAGGCAGAATTAGAACTTATAATCCTAAAAATATTAGATGCAATATTTTATGCATTCGACTATATTTTTACGAGGGAAGGAATTACTGTTACTTGCCATGTATTAGTTTGGCCTCACCCAAAGTAGAGAGCTGAGGTAAGGATTGGGGTATAACTAATTTATTTGGGAAGGATCACAGAAGCACAGAGAGAGAGAGTCGGGACATGGGAGGGGAAGGAAGGGTAGCCAATCAAGTCTGCAAGGGTGAGAAGGTTGTCACTGGTGGCACCTGGGCCCCAGTCCTGTGTGAGACCTCTGAAACAGTATATAGAGCATACCCTACAGTTGATTTCCCAGGAGGCTAGATGCTGAGTGACCTCTCCATCAACTTCTACCCCTTACTGGCTGAGGGTTGCTTCCGAAGACATTACCCCCTTAGCACTTCTTGCCTGTCCCATATAGAGGACAAGCAATCCCCTATGGCCAAAGAAAGCCCTAAAGTAGAGAGAGACCCCGGTCCCTGCATGAGGACATCTCAGACTGAAGCTGCAGTGGACCTCTGGGTAGACTTTGGGGGGGGGCATGTGGGGGGCACTGACAGTCTGATAAACTTCTGTAACAAACAGCTCTACAATCACAGTGGCTTCTCCCAATACAATTTTCGTGTTTGCCTGTGTACATGCCTTTGCAGGTCAGACAGCTTTCCCGGCACCTTTTTCTCAAGTCCTATCTCCATTCATTGTGCAGTGCACCTATCTCGGAGCCTCTGCTTCGAGCCATGCAGATGGGGTTGAGAGAGGCTGTGAACCACGGCACCGGATGTTGGTTGGACCTGATTGGTGATGGAGGATGTCAGATCTGCACGTATTCCATCTCCCAAAACCCAGTCACGTGGTCCGCACCTAACTGCACAGGAAGTTTGGAAATATCAACTTCCTATGTGCCCAAGAGAAGGCTAAGGGAGTCCGTGAGCGTCTTCTCATCTCCTTGTCTGAACTCGTGAGACTTCTCTATGTACCTGGTACTTATTGGATGCTCTACTTTTCTTTTTTTTTAATGAGCTTGAGTTCTTTATACAGGATATTTCAGATGCAAATGATTTCGTGGACTAGCTAAGCCTGAGGAGCACAGAGGAGAAACCATGCCCCGGTGTGGCAAGTGCTTTTGAATGGGAGTCAGAACATTTAAGAGCTAACCTGGACCTGCTCTTTACCGGGTGTGTGATTTTGGGCACATTAGCCTCCTGATCTGAAAATAATAAAGTCTCTTATACTTACAACAATGTATGATTGCTTAAGCTAAGTAGCTGGTTATATATTTTAAAAAGATTTTTAACATGCATGTATTATATTTGTATGTAAATATAGAGGGTGCCAAAAATACGTATACACATTTTAAGGAAGGAAAAAACTGTGTTAAAATTGTAATAATATATACCAAATAACAAAAGATGAATACAGGTCATGTGTATATATTTTTTGGCACCCTGATATATGTATAAAATATTAATATATACACATACATATGAAATATACACGTAGAAAACTGTACATGTCTCTGATGGTTAATTTTACGTGCTAACTTGACTGTGCCATGAGGTGCCCAGATTAAACGTGGTTTCTGGGTGTGTCTGTGAAGGTGTTTCTGGATGAGAACAGCATATGAATTGGTGGACTCAGTAAGAAGATGGCCCTCCCCAATGTGGGTGGGCCTCATCCAATGCATTATCCAACCATAAAGGTGGCAGAAGGCAATTTGCCCCATTTGCTTCCTGCCTACTTTGCTTCCTCCGGCCTGTGGGCCCTTGGACTGGGTCTTACACCATCAGTGCTTTATTTAATAGATATTTACTGGTTCTCAAGCCTTGGGGCTCAGACTGGAACTCCACCACTGACTTCCCAGGGCTTCCTGCTTGCAGATGGCAGATTGACAGACTTCTCAGCTTCCGTAACCCCCCAAGCCAATACCTCATAATCAATCTCTTCATACATATGTAGATTTATCTATCTCTCTCCTATTGGTTCTGTTTTTTTTGGAGAGCCCTGACTACTACAACATATAACAAGGCCAAGATCAAGTGTCGTTAGAACTGGGAACGAGAATGACCACTCTTGAATGTTCTATACTTGTTCAACTCCCCTTTCTGTCCATCACATCTTTTTATTGACTTGCTCTCCCCTCAGACAAGAAGTGTGTTCATTCTGTGCCTCACTGGCCAGCCAGGCAGGGGTGTGTCGCCAGAGGTGAGCGAATGGTCAGAGGTGGTGGCAGCTGTAGGTTACACCCCACTCTAGGTGGACTGTAGGAGAAGAAACACAGGCCTGCTTGTGAAACTGAGGGAAGCACAGACGTGGAGTCAATTTGGTCTCACCTACAGGGCCATACACATTTCACAGTTCTAATGTTTCCCGGGTGAGAGGGGCTTTGGTTATTTATTATACACCAGAGACTAGTAATCCACACACCGATTAAAAGGCCACATTTTCTGGCTAACAAAACAGCACGTGGTGCCAAATGACAGGAAAGTCTTTTATTTCAGCAAGGTTTGCACAGTCCAAGCAGCTAGGTGAAGGACCATAATAACTTCAGGGAACTCGGCTAAAAGGGTTTGATATTATATCTAGAGTTCAGTTTATTTCAGAAAAATATACTGGATGTTGACTTCCCCTATTAGATATGTGAAACAGTGACCATATTAAAGAGTTTCAGTAACATTTTCATTCCTCATTCCTGTCTTTATTCATTCATCAGAAATTTATCGGGTGGCAGTCACAGACATGCATCTGTGGTAGGTGCCGGGTCACCTTTTTCGGTTGCTTCCGTCTGGTCAGAGGAAGCCCTCTGGGCCCTTTGCCATGTAAACAGCTTCCATGGGTTGACCAGGAGTATTTCCTGAGCAGCGGCGGATGGAACAATGACTCATGTGACTCCTGTCCCCAGATATGCTGTGTTCTGAATTAAAGCAATAACAATGGAAACTAAATTTGTCTCTTTATAAGTGACTGAAATACCTCTAGTCATGATTTCCTATAACTCAAAAAGTACAGGGTCTAATGAGGAATAAATAGCTAACACACTTCTAGTATGTGCTAAGTGATGTCCTGCACATTTTACATATATTAACCCATTTAATCCCCCAACAATACTTATGAGGGAAACACTATTATCATTCCTGCTTGACGGAAACGGAAGCAGATAAGAATAGATGGTTTTCCATCTATTGGAGGAACTATTTAATCTTCTTGTCTGGGTGGCACAGTTGCCATTCCATGTCATTCTGTTAGAAACAGCACTGCATAAAAGAGAATGACCTCTTCCCCCCAAAGGATGGAAGAGTTTGGAGCCTTCAATAGAGAGAGGACTGACTCTACAGAGATCACACTACTTGATATACAGAAATACTTCATTTATTCCTCCATATAATTGCCTGCCCTAGGCAATTATTGCATCTGAGACCAAAGATGAATGTACCTCAAGGAACACTTAAGCCAGTAGAGAAGAAAAATGTGTCAATAAATACTTACTATGAGATGTGATAAAAGCTGCAAATAAAATATGTGGATAGCAGGAAGGGGGCAGATTGGAGGGTTATTAATAATAATAACTAGCACTTACTGATCACTTATTCTGGGCTAGGAGCTGGTCTAAGAGCCGAACATGTAATAATTCTTTTAACCCTTACAATATCTCTATGCTGCAGGTCCCATTATTTTCACAACTTAGGAGACAAGAAAGTAAGGCACTAAAAGGTTACATAATGTGTCCAAGGCTTTTGGGGGAGGCCAGCCACCATAGATGAAATTGCTGGTGTGCCAAGAACCCAAGGTCCCGACTGCTCTTTACCTGGGCCTTTTCCCTGAGTGATGTTTGCAGTGAGTAGCCTTGACCGATGAGGTAACATTTCCCCTTGGACAAAGAGAAACCTTTTTATTCCACTTATTATAAGCGTGGTGATTTCCCCCAAGCTCAGTATTCCTCTCCTGTAATGCAACCCGCTGCATGTACAGGTATCCATGACGGGCCCTTTGCATTACCTCACGGGACTTGGGGTCACAGGGGACAAACACTAATGTGAAGCTCAGTCTACTGCTTTTTTCATAACAAAGTCTTTTGGGACTTTGATCAGGAGTCTTATGTCTTCTCCCAGCATGTATGAAGCCCTAAACGGTAAGCCTGACAGCCTGTGAGTAGGATAAAACCTCAAACTCCACACAGCTCTTGACAAGGCCACACAGCCAGTAAGTGGTGAAACATGACTTTGAACCTGGAATGTTTGGCTCTGAAGTCCAGTCTTAAACACTACTAATACTGCATCCAAGACAGGTAACCTACTTTTCCTAGTAAAGGCAGAGTTTTAAAGTGGATCTGATGTGCGGATTGATTGTTGAAGGATAAATGGCAATGTAACAGGAGATAAGGTAGAAAGAACATTCTAGGCTGGAAGCACATGGTATGTTTCAGACACTGCAAGAACGGGGTTGTCAGACGGCAGTGCCCAGTGGAATTTTGCTAGGGAATGGGGCAAGCGATGAGGTTGGAAAGATAAGCAGAGGCCACAACGTGAATGGTCATGGGTGCCCATTTATCTTTTCTTATGGACTGAATGTTTGTGTTTCCCACCCATTCACCCCCATCAAATGTTGGAACCCTAACCCCCAATGTGGTGGTATTAGAAGATGGGGCCTTTGGGAGGTGACTGGGGCATGAGGATTGAGCCCTCAGGAATAGGATTAGTGCCCTTATAAAAGAGACCCCAGAGAGCTTCTCACCCGTTCCTTCACTGAGGACACAGTGAGAAGATAGCAGTTTATGAACCAGGAAGCAAGGCCCTCACCAGACACCAAATCTGCTGGTGCCTTGATCGTAGACATCCAGCTCCCAGAACTGTGAGAAACCAACGACTGTTGTTGTAAGCCACCCAGCCTAGGGTTTTCTGTTATGGCAGCCCAAATGGACTAAAACACCTGTGAAAATCATTTTCAGGATTTTAGGCAGAAAAATGACATGGCATGGTTTGTGTTTTTGAAAGAGCCCTCTGGAATAGCATGCAAGATGGATTGGCAGAGTCACAGAGCTCAACTATAGGAAGCAATTGCAATCATCTAAGCGAAATGTGATGAGGTCCTGAACTTTGTAGCCTGTTCAGTTTACGTGCCAATATTTTAATTTAATGCCTAATGATAGTAGTGATTAACTTGGAATTACTCCAGCTAGAATAGCTGTAGTTTTAGTTCCTGAGCCTTTATCTTTTTACTTTATAAAAGAAGTAGGTAGAGATGGTCAACCAAATAAAGTGACCTTGTGTCTGCCAATTTCAAATAGAAAGGACTAATGAGAAGCTGGGTCTCCACACCCTAAGATGGAGGTAAGCACTCATGATACTAAGAGACAGGCTCTATCTCCTTTCTTCATCGTGGCAAAGTAGAATGGAGAAAAGCTAACAGAGAATTCCTATCCAAAGCAGAGAGTCTCAAATCTTCTGAGCAGCGCCCATTTATACAGAATAACTTACCCTCTGAGCACATATAACTCACTTTTCCTTTTTCTTCTTTTTATAGAAAAAATTCTGGTAACACAATGGTCACTGGAGAAGCAGAATAGGGGTATCGGTGATGGTGGTAAGGATTATGGAATTATCTGCTCTGGCAATGGATGTGAACCGTTTATTCTTGGTTCCCAATGTTCACATGTCTTTAAATTTAGTTGTGAGGAAAATGGCAGCCCAAAATATTGTTGATGAAGATATGCATTGTTACCATGTTGTCTGCTTAGCAAAACAATCCACCACAAATGAGATTAATAATAATGAAACTAAAGAAACTGTAGTTTGTGGTTAAAAACAGCAACACCAGCAACTGAAAAATATAACTTGGGCAGAGTGCCCTCAGTCACCCAACATCCATTCATCCTTCATCCTTCCTAACAGAGCCCAGGATTTCTTAAAGAATATAGTCTCCTCTACACAGCCAAGTGTGTTAGGAGAGGCTGGCCCACCCCTAGCTTCAGCTGGTAGATCCTGGTTTGTCTACATAAGTCCAGTTCTCCTTGCTGGTGGTTTGGTTAGACATGGACTGGTGATAAAAGCTCTTCTGAGCACTGCCGTGTCAGAATACAATGTCTGGAAATGCATTCTCTAATTGCAACCCTGAGAGATGCTAGCCTGGGGAAAAACTTATGCAGAGAGGGGAGGAGATAACAATAACCATCCTTACTGTTTAAACCATTTGAGTCAGATTTCTGTAATTTGTGGCCAAAACTTTCCTGATACAATGACACATCTAGAGTGATCATGCACTGACAACAAAACCCCCTTAGGGAGGCTTTGCAACATTATAAGCATTAAAAGGGATGTCAGGCTTTTTAGAGGAATTCTGAACTAGAGTCTTTGATAAACTCTAGAAATTGCTGAGGGTAGTTGGTGAATACCAAGTTTTATTAATCCTGCTGGTTCCTTTATTAAGTTACTACCAAGGAGCCCTTCCAAGTGTGTGCAAAATGAAGGTTTGAGAGCCAACAGAAGGGTGTCCATTTTGGACCACCTCTTAGCAGAGGGTGGAGTCCAAACAACATTAAAACAACAACAACAAAAAACCCAAAAACACTGCCCTACAAATGGTGGTGACATCCCACCACCATGGAAGGATGGTGGGTAATGTTTCCTATATGTACTTCCAGTAATAACTAAACTGCTATTTGTTGAATACAAACTGTAGATAAAACACACTGCTAAATGACATGTCCAGGGGACAGTTTATTATAATTATGGTAATTTTAAAAAGGCTCTTATAAGCTCATTTTGGCTTAGACTGCACAAAACAGTGAAAAGTTCTTTGCTGGTCCTCTCCTGAGAGCTATCTGTAGACTTTCCCCCAGACACTTGTCTACATTCTTCATTAAAAATTTGGACCGTCTCATCAAAGCCAACAATCTGTTCTCTTTGATTTTCTGCAAATCAGTGGGTAGTAGTTTATTCTCTCTGAAGAGAGTTTGTGAACATTTACATAATTTTAATTGAAAGTGATTTCGTCCTCATGTGTAATAACGTAGAGGTTGTCTAGAGCGAGTCTGGTGCCCTGGAAAGCAGTCCTTCACTCTTTCCCTCTGACATGCTGGCTTCTTCTCTGGGCTTTAATATACAATGTTTGTGAAATGGACCAAAAACTTACATGACAAACCATCTCATCTTGAGGAATTATATCAATTTGCCTCTTTCAGGTTGCAAGGAAGAGACTTTCTGTTGCTTCAGATGATGACTTGTCATTTAAAAAGAAAGAAAGAAAACAAAAGCTCCATAAGAATCAGGAAAATGCATCAGTGACTTTACAGACACTTCTCAAGAGAAAAAAGAACAATGGCTTCTTATCAGTTAGGACACAGCACCATCATTAACAACAACAAGAACTCTGGGGACCAGACATCTTTTTGTGCCCTCAGAATTGGACATCTGTCACTCCCTACTTATGATTGCCACACTTGTGACTTTGTTTCTTTTAAATCTGGTTTGTCCATCTGCTGCCTCTGAAAGATAGCTTCCCAATATATACAGAATTCTAGATTGACAGTGCATTTTTTCCCCAGCACGTTGTTACCATTTCATTATCCTGTGGCTTGCATTGTTTCTGAGAAGTCAGTCATTCTTACTGCTGACACTTCATTTTTCAAAAATTTCTTTTCAGTCTCAGACTCAGCTTCATAATTTCTATCAACCTGTGTTCAAGTTCACTAATGTTTTCTTTTGAAGATTCAAACTGCTGTTAATGTCATCTAGCAATTTTTTTTATTTCAGGCACTACATTTTATAGTCCTAGAATTTCCATTTTGTTCTTTTTTAGAGTTCTCTTTTCTCTCCTGAAATACACATCTCTTTACCCATTACATTCACCTTTCATAAATTCTTAAAAATATTTATAATAATTGTTTTTAAATTCTTAATGCCAATTCCAATAACTGGGGTTAACTGCAGGTCTGCATCTATTGACTATGTTTTCTCTTGATTGTTGGTCAGCGACTCTTGTATGTTTGCAAGCCTCATAATTTTTTATTGTACTTAAAGTGTGTGTATACAAACACAGTGATGATTGAAATATAATAAGGTTTTTATTTTGTTTTTCAAAGAATGCAAGCTCTTTTCTTCTGCCTGACAGGGTGAAGGGCTGATTATTCAGATTTCTTCCAGATCAAATTGACCTAGATCTGGGCTGAAGTTTTAATTAGACTGAGATGACTTCTGCTTACCCTCAAACTCTCCCACTACTGCCATCCTTTTGAAATTATCCATATTTCAGATGATAGGCTTTTGTTTTAAATATGTTTTATTTGCTTTGGATTTAACTCAGCAGAGCCCAGCAATTCAAGCCCTGTGGGAATGCAGGGGTCTTGGGGATTTTGCTCTGCATTTTAGCCTTTTCTTTACTGATTCTTTTTTGTCAAAGTTTGAGGGTAGGGATGGGGATGTGAGAGTTGTTGGGCTAATTTATTTTTGCAGTGGGGACACTTCCAAATGCCTGTTCACCTCTCTGCCTCCACAGCCAACTGGGGCTCAGTAGATTTCTTCTCCATATAGTCTCTCTAGGACAGCCCTGCCATACCTAGGCCAGAAGCTCTTCCCAGGAGTAGAGCCTGTCTTGACTCTGCCTTAGCCAGTGAAGGTCTCGTTTCTCTGAAATTCAGTTCATTAATCCCTCCTTTTTGTCCCTATCTTTGTTATCCCCTTGGGAAAGTGTGATTTTGGTATGTCTGGGTTTTTCTTGGTGTTACCATGTGAACAAGGTCTTCTGTGTCCTTCTACATTCTGACCTAAAGTGGAAGTCAGAATCAAACATTTGAATTTTTAAAAATAAAACCATAAAATCATCAAAAGAAAACATGGGATAACTTATTTTATGATTTGGATGGGAGAAACTCCTTTCGCAGCAAGACCCAAACCTCTGGATCTCAGATGTCATAAGGAAAACGATTTAATATCTCTCTCTCTCTCTCTCTATCTATCTATCTATATATATATTATATATACATGAATAGAGGTATATAGATCTATATACCTCTTCAACTCTAGTATAGTAAAATACACTAAAGTCAGATGACAAATAAAAAAGGCAGGTAGTTAACATAAAAATCATCATAGAGCATCAACATGCTCACACTCACTTAGAATATCAGTTAGAACCTCTAAGCATCACATAGAACTAAGAACTACAAATTGGATTGAGACACTCTTTGCCTACAACCTTGACAAAGCTAGGTGCTAGCAAGGGTCTGGGAAGCCAGCACTCATACACACTGTGGATGGGGTGTAAATCAGCACAGCATCCTTCTATGTGTTTGTTTCATAATATTGTAGAGTGATATTTGGTGATATATAATGAAATTAGAAAATTAATATACCCATTGACCCAGCAAGTTCAGTTCTAGGAATTTATTCAACAAATTTGCAGAAAATGCATATAAGGATGTATGCAGAGTGTTACCATTGCTTCAATGTTTGCATGAGTAAAAACTGAAAATAGCTTTAATATCCATAATAGGGGGCTGGTTAGAAATTTATAGTATGTCATCTCAATGGGATATGCCACATTTTGAAGGAAATTAATAGAGCTATGTATGCTGATATAGGAGATTGCCAAGGTATATAGCCAAGCATAAAAACCAGGATAGAGAATAATATGATTTATATGTCCCCATTTGTATGAATGTGTATGGATCTAGACAATGTCCAGAGGTTGAGGAATTGGTGAGGAGTGGAACTAGGAGTCTGGGATGGAAGGGGGTTTGGTTTCCATTTTAAACCATATTCTTATGTGAAATTTTATAAATCAAGATCCATGTGATTTTTATAAAATAAAGGAAATTAGTTATTACTATGCTGTGAAATAGGGCATTTAGCAATGTTTATTACTAATGGACTTATGCTGGTGTTCTATCAAAGACCATGCCGTGTTCTCTTTTGAATACTCAGAGTCCCTTACAGAGCTTTTTACATAAGAGAGGCAATGTATGAATGAACAAGCAAATGAAACTGTGAATTTATGAACAATATGAGTGAGATATGCAAGTTTGCAGAATCTGCTGAAAACCTCAAAATGCTGATACATGTAGCAAACCTTCTTCTTCAGTCGTCCAGATACTGACTTACTTTGCTGACCTAAAGTGAGAGCTACTTGTCATAAAAGCTTTGCAAAAAACATAAATCATCTTTTTGCTTTTTGCTGGACCCGAGCTGTCATTCCAGAAGGAAAAAGGATCTCTTGTGTTGTATGAACTGTAACAGCATTTTGGAAAGCAAGGAACACTGAGCTGGGACTCAAGGGTCTGGGCTGTGTTGTCTCTGTTTTACTACAAACTAGTGTTTAACCTTTTCTGAGTTATTTTCCTACCTGGGCTTCCTTGGTGGAATGCTGGCGGATGGCTTAGCTTGTTTATCCCTCTAAAATTATGTAATTAAAAATGAAATGAACAACCCAAAACAAAAAAATGTAAGCTGCACATTCCACATGTATGCTTTCTAAAAGTTCTCTTTTTGTGTAACCAGCCTCATGCTAACTCACTTCCCCAGAGAGGGAGGCCCAACCCAGTTAGTTTGTAGACTTTGCTCCTACAAATCTGAGGCCAGGTTTTGATTATCCATGGAAATCTTGGCTCTCTAAACTTTAGTTACTTTGATGTCTGGGATATTTAGGCTCAAAGACATGCATTAAACATATGTTTCTGGATTCCTATATTATCTATGGATAGATAGATGTATATACTTATTTTGTGCTAAATTTCATCTTGTTCATCTAGGTGAAGGAGTATTTACCAGATGAGTTCACTCAGGACATCATTTAGAACCTGAAAAATAGCAAGAAGCTCGGGTAAAGCCCAAGTTATTTTTCTTAAACCTTCAAACAAGGTTATTCAGTGGCTGGGAAAAGCCATTCCGTATCTGGGTTTCTGATGTTCCAGCAAATAACTCTGCCAATTTGCTGCAAAACCACATCGATTGCCGGATGCACTGGTTAGTCTCTGTGCTGGGGACACTGTTAAGATGAACAGTGGTTCATTCCAGGGGTTTGTTTAGCTCTAAAACTAGTAAATGAAAGACTATTTATCAGTCGGTGAAACAGGGCTGTGCTGGAACAGAGCCAAGGGGAGTTCAATTAGGCAGAGACAAATCGGGAGAAATGGAGGGATGACATTCTGCATTTGAGCACAGGCACAATCTCCTTAGAAACAGCTGGTGCAAAGAAACCTGGGACTGGTGCAGGACTGAGCCTGCGACCCCATCCCCATCCTAGAGACAAGCCATTGAGGACAAAACCTGTGTAAACCAAGGCATTTTCTCTGCCCGAGAAAGTGACCTTGCAGCAACATTGCAGGGTTAGATGTATTTTAGGATAGAAAGGCTGCAGCTGGCTTCTTAGGGAGCGGTTCTGTTTCCTTGGGTCCTTTATTTATTTGCAGTGAATACAGTTGAAAAGAGCCACTCCTTTCATGACAAGTGTTTTTATTAAGTCTTCTTTTCTCTTCACTAGGTCAATGGTTTCCAAAAATGGAGTGTTGGAGAGAATCTCATGGTGTGCGGAAAGAAAATTGAGAACTTCTAATTAAGTTTATTTTTCTTTCATCCTTTAAATTCTTCTCCCCCTTTTATGGTCTTTATACTGTATCAAATATATTAGTAAATAGCAATATATTATTAAATTATTAATAGTAATATATTAATAGTAGTACTGTATTAGTGCATGGTCATAGTCTATAAATTTATAGTTATGCATTTTAATAAAGAGTTTAGGCTCAATTATTTTTTGCTTACATTTTTATAAGTAGAAGTATGATGCAATAAGAAATTTTGGAGACCACTACTTTACAGTCCAGAGTCTAAATCATGGCTTCTGCCACTTGTTCCTGCCTACTTAAAAAGCGACATGGAATTACAAGGAGACACTGGCTTTTGTGATAATGCGAGTACCTCCATAACCCACTCCAATATTATGAAATGTTTTCCTTGAGGAGCAGAAGAAGGAGACACAATAAAAGTAAGCGTTCAAGAGGTATAATGCAAGTTATGGTTCAATGCAAGTTATGAGTATAGCATTTAAAGAGTAAGGATAGGAATGAAACAATTTTACATTCTAGGTTACAGAGCTGTATAATCACTTATAAAATATATTTTGAAAAATGATCCTTTTGTCAGGGACGGAGAGGTCCTGAAATTGTGGACTCCAGTTCCCTCCCTCTTCTTTTGACCACTGTGGGGGGAGGACCAGCTGAAGGCTGGCAAGCCTACAGAGGACTGAGTCTATAAATTGTTGAGTTTTCAAATAGTTGGGGGATTCTGTCCAAGTTATATTTTTCAGTTGCTGGTATTGTTGCAAACAATTTCGTTCATCTTACTTGGAAGTCATTTGACTTGTGTTTTGAGCAGGCTATTTTAATACTGAATTCTCCCTCGGGCTACGTAGGGAAAATGAATCATGGACGGTGAAGCCACGGAACATGCACAACGTGTGGATAGCCCCATAACAGAGCTGCTGTCTGTCTACACCGCATGATTTACACTTTACTGTGAGAGCACACAGTTCGGCCCCAAATATTTCCTCTGCAGTGCATGGAGGCACTGAACTCCTGCCCAGTCTGATCCTCACTGTTTTGACTTATGAATTTCCCGGGACAAGTTTTGACTCTCAGGCTGGCGTCCCCATCACTGGATACCCTCAGCTGTCACCTTCCGGCTCCCCACAACCTCTCCTTCATCACCTCTTAAGTCCAGGTGCAGCCCCCAAGGCTGCAAACTGTGAAGCTTCCTGGGAAGAACACCCCAGAGGGAAGCAAAACACATGCCTGCAAAACCAAATATGAAGTCTGACAATTAAGTTTTTGAGCTTGTTGCGATGATGTTGCTAACCTTTTTTGATATCAGAGGGATTATTCATTATGAATTTGTACCAACTGGACAGTTAACCAAGTTTACTATTTGGAAGTGCTAAAAAGCCTGCATGAAAAAGTTCAACAACCTGAACTTTTCACCCACAATTCATGGCTCTCTTGCATCACGACAATGTCTGTGAGGGAGTTTTTACCAGTAAACAAATAACTGTATTGGAACACCCTCCCTACTCACCTGATCTGGCCCTCAGTGACTTCTTTCTTTACCTGAAGATAAAGGAAATACTGAAAGGAAGACATTTTGACAACATTCAGGACATCCAGGGTAATGCGATGACAGCTTTGATGGCCATTCCAGAAAAAGAGTCAGAAAATTGCTTTGAAGGGTGGAGTAGGCACTGGCATTGGTGCATAGCTTCCCAAGGGGCGTGCTTTAAAGGTGACCATTGTGATATTCAGCAATGAGGTATGTAGCACTTTTTCTAGGACGAGTTTGCGAACTTAATTGTCCAAACTTCATATATATTTCTTTGAGAGAGCTGAGAGAAGAGCTCCTGTCAGTCCCTGGGCATGGAGACTGGTGAGCAAAACTGGATGGTACCACAGAACTCACTTGAGGGCCAGCCAGGTGTCCAGCTGGGTAAGAGTGGGAGCTCAGAGCAACAGGGTCACCAGTTAGATTCCCACATGGGCCAGTGAGCTGTGCCCAAGCTGAACTGCCACTGAGCTGCCAAGGGTGGCGGATGGCTCAGCTGGTGAGAACATGTGCTCTTAACAAGATTGCTGGTTGGACTTCCACATGGGATGATGGGCTGTGCCCGCTCCACCCCCCACCCCCAACGCAACTAAGATTGAAAGTGCGACTGGACTTGGAGCTGAGCTGCACCCTCCACAACTAAGATTGAAGGACAACAACTTGACTTGGAGCTGATGGGTCCTGGAAAAACACAATGTGTCCCTTCCCCAATTCCTCAACGCTTTTGCCTTTCCCAACTTCCCAATAAAAAAAAAAAATCTTTAAACCCCCCCCCCAAAAAAAAAAACTCACTTGAAGCCAGGCATGGATTTAACCAGCTCGAATGTGGGGCTGTCCCCAGATGGGTGGCACCAACTGTACTTAGTACCAATGATGTTGGAAAGAGGTGTCCCCAGGCTCTCCTTTTGACTGTTAGCCAGCCAGGGCCAGGTCAAGTGTTCGGTGTCACGCTGCTGCTTCTTAAAGGTCCACTGTAATCCTTCTCGATCAATCTTCTTGCAGGCTTACTGCCTGGGTGTGGTGGACAGTTTGATTATCCCCAGATGTGGCTGCATTTCATTTCCAGTTTATGGAATATTAATATTTTACATGTTACAAGAATTCCTTGGAGAGAGTGGTGTTTTCAGAATACAAGGGAGCCATATTTTGTTTATAGGAGATGTTTACCTGACTTTCATATCCTTTGGGTTCTACCGCACTAAAGTGCTCAGATGCGCAAAACAGTGAGGATTTTTGTTTTGTTTTGTTTTGATTGTTGCTTTGAAGTAGGAGTCCATTTTTTTATCTATTCGGTGTAACGAACTACTTTCTACCTGCTCTTTCTGGCCCCCAGATGATGCAACCTTGAACGGACCATCCTACAGCAACCTTGCCTGTCTCTTAGCATTTCTAAGTATCCCAGGAAGCATGAGTGGTCTGGGGAGATGGCGTACATGGTCTGATGGCATTCATGGGAATGGCCAGAGGACCAGTTGTCTTCCATGCCATCACTCCAGTTTTTCTGTGATAGAGACCAATGGGGAAGTGCACCTTGCCTTGATGGCCTGGAAACTTTGTAAGTTACACTGGTAACCTGAAAGGACCGCTTCATGGCAGAGAGCGTGGACAGAGGGACCGTCCCTATGGTTGCCTGTTCCCCGTCTCCATCCTAAATTTATCCACTAATTCTCCCCTGTCTTCCTAGTCACCGTTTCCTCTATAATTGCTGGAGGTGTTTTTCCACTGCAAAAGCCAGGGAACTTGCCTTTGAGGATAGAGCAAAGGTCTGCATACATCAAAAGATAGCAAAGACCAAGCATTGTGTGTATGTGTAAGTACCGTCACCTCCACTTCCAGCTGTTGCTTAGATAGTGTCACAGCTTGTCCGCCTAGGGGCGATTCTTTATTGTCCCTGTGGGTGTTTTTACTTAGGTGACTGCCACGCACTATCCCAGCTTGTGCAGCACACCACTCTGAGAGGCAGTGCAGCTCCGTGGGCAGAACACGGGCCTCTGAGTCCATCCAGCTGGGCTTAGAAGTCCAGGCTCTGGGGCCTATTAGTGTACAAGTCATTGTGCTTCGCTGAGCTTTAATTTCCTGATCCCTCAAATGCGCATAAAAGCCCCCACCTTGTTGGGCTGCTGGAAGGATTGTGTTCCGGGTACCAAGCATGTAAGTTCTCCAAAAACAAGCTATTCCAATGTTCAGAGGCTTACTTACACTGTGATGGTAAGAGCATAGGGGATCAGATTTATTTTCTTTTAGGGGGAGCACAAACAAGAAGGAAGAGCTGACAAATTTTTGGATTTATGACTTTAAGGCCCAAATAAGGCTACAGTGTGAATATTTGAATAACAAGTATCCACGTTAGCAGTGTCCTTTATACCTAAAAAGTGCCACATGTTTTATGAATGTCGTTCTTCCTAAGGCTCCTGTGTTTACCCAATGGAGAGGCCAAACTCTACATACTGACAAATTAACAAAGTCCTGTATTCCCCAGCTACTCTTATAGTGCTTGCCAATGATTCAAGCCACAAAAAGTAAAAAAAAAAAACAAAAAAAACCCCACACACACCTTGCCAAGGCTTATAAAAACTCAATGGTAGTTGCAGAAAGTTTCCAAGCAAGGAATTTCTCCATAACCTAAATTATTTGTGTCTTTTTTTTTCTCAATAGAAAATATGTTTCTTTCTTGAACCAATTCCCATGTTAAACGCCTGCCTTCATCACTCATTTTTATTACCAGTCTAAACACAGACTGTCTCAATGGAGGCCATTTATGGTGCACAATAAAAAGGATTCATTACTCATTTTCCTCTTATTATCTTTCAATTGCTCTAGAGCAAGATACTCTTTAGAGTGGACATCAAGCCCCGGTAGCCAGTACATTACAGGAACGCAATTAATGATAATACTACTTAATGCCCTCAAACACCCAGACAAAAGAAACACTCTCTTCTCCAATCCCATAGCTTGGGCTGCTTTTCATCACGTTTATTCCACTTTCATCTCATTAAACTTCACATTTTTTATAGGAAGTTCTCCTTCTTCTATTTGCTGTGATGTCTCCCTCTTGGTCTGCAATAGTCACAGGTCCCATTCAGTTAGCTAGGATGGTTTTTCCTTTAAAAAATACACCGAAAAACACCCACCATTTTACGCTCATAATTAAGTGTAATTTCTCGAGAAACAACTTGACAACAACCACGCAAAAGTTGGTGGGAGATTGAATTCTAGTGCTGCGGGCAAGAATTACGTGGTTTTGGATGCTAGTCAATGGTTAATAAATCCAAATAGAGATTACAGCCCTAAGTATGTCCTGGCATTTGCCCCCTGCTTATTACCTGTTCTCTAAACCACCTCTACCTTTCTGGATCGAGTCCACCATGACCTTATTTCAATACTTAGCGCTTACTAAAATTGGAATTAATAGGTTCCGGAAAAATAGATTCTGATAAACCTCGCTGGCTTTTATAATTCACATTCATGTCACTTTGCTCATATATAAAAATATTTACTGCTTTATTAATAATAATCCTATGGCAGCTTTCCCTGTGAAGCTCTAAAGCATTTACAAGTCTCATGGTTCCCACGGGTTTGCTCCTGGCATAGTTAACTATTATAAAATGTAGTGGGCTTATACAAACTGGAATTGGCATCCTCCATTTACCACTCACCATCTTGGGGACCCGGAATAAGTCATGTAAGCTCCTAACTTCCGTCTCCTTGTCAGTAAAATGAATACAATAATACCTAGTTCTTAGGGTTATTAAGAGGAACAGAAAAGGATAATGCCCATAAAGTACTTATTACTGTGCCTGGAGTATATTAAATGCTTCATAAATACTAGCTATTATGTCTGCACTCACTGGTTATTAGGTGACTATTAAGTGACGGGCACTTTTATGTGCTATCTTAATTAATCCTTACAAACTTCTGTACAGTTATCATTATCTCCCTGTTACAAATGGGAAAACTAGCTAAGTGAAGCAAGTTGCTGGTGTGTTTCAGAATGGCCTTGGGACCCAGGGTTGTCCATCTCTAAAGCCTCAGAAGTGTGTGTTGGAGTTCATGCTATAAATATCTGGTCATTTCCTGCCTTTTCTGTCTCAGGCTTCTTTCTCTTGGGGCCTCCTAGGGACACTCCGGAGCCCTTCTCAGTGACACAGTAGAACTGTCCCACAGGTATCCATTTGCCTAGAGCAACAGAACAGTTCATCCACACGAGAAACGTTTATTGGTGATTAAATAAAGGAAACATGGTGCTACCTTCTAAGAGGAAAACTCCATGGTCTTGGGTAGTTTACAGTACTAGAGGAAGGCAGGTGATGAATCGATGGCGGAAGGCCTATCATATGACATTGATATAAATGATTGCATGAAGTAAAAAATAGGGCAAAAAATACTGCTTGGGTCAGCTTCAACTGTACAGCTTAATTCTGTTTTGTCATGCTATAAGTTGAGCTTCAGAAAATGTGGTCAGGATTTAAAATCATTTATGCACCCATTTTCTTAAAAGATAGTCTCCCTGAGTCCAAAAAGTGAACTGAACTTTGATTTTTATCCTTGAATAGATTCTTATGGATGAGATTGCTTAAAAATTCAAAATGTGCACAAATGAACATCAGGTGGTTTGAAATAGAAGGGACACCTGGTGGGCATTTGGATTTAGAGCAAACCTCTTTAGATTAAGGCTGGATTAATGACTCATCACTTGAAAACACTGCAGTTGGGTCAGATGGACTTTTAACAGCTTTAGGGGTAGTTGATTCTCTCTATTTCATGGTAAGTGAAGGGAAGAAAAAATGGAAGGCAGAATTGGAAGCCTACTTATAAAGCTCCAGGTCAGGTTCCCTCACATTATCTCATTTAATTCTCCCAACCGCCTAGAGTCTGCTGACATCCCTTTAGACCACTGCCCTGGTCCCAGCAATATCATGCCCCATTCTGTCCTTGTTTCTCTACTTAGGCTCATCTTTCGAAGCACGTGTAGCCCATGTGAACGTGACATATGTTGTTGTCTTCCCAGCTACAGAATTGGCTTGTTTCAGACTGTCCACTCTACTGTTCCCTCATCCGAAATTCTACTCATGAATTTACCTGCCTCGCATCTCATCTCCCACACTCCAGCCCAGTCCACCTCTCCTAACAAGGAGCTGTCCTGCAGGTCCCAGCGTGCCTGCTCTTTCTCAACCTTGAAATCATGACCTGGATGACACCTTCACGACTTGATAAGGTGGGAAACGCTCTCCCTGTTTTATAGTTGAGAAACAGAGTGCAGAGGAGTTTTTTGGTTTTTGTTTTTTAAATGAAGCTCAAGGCAGCATAGCTAATTTTGGAGCCAGAATCTGAATCTTGAATTCATGTATTTGACTAATTACTTAATTGACATATAAATACAAGTCTCTCTGATTCCAAAATTCATGCTGTTATAACTCTACCCTACAGAGCCCAGAAAACAAGATATACTGGTTGAATCCTCTATGATAATTCTGGCCCAGTCTTTCTACCTCATCAACTCTTTTGTGTATGCTTGGGGCCATGATGTGATCCCACTCATGGAGGTGTAGAGGTGTAGTTATTATGAGTTACAGTTTAAGGGAGAAAATGCTTCTGTTAGCAAATATGTAATGGACCACAATATACTAGCAATAAAGAATAGGGGAAAAAATGTTTGACATTCCTGTATCCTTGCATTAAAACACTACACATTGGCTATCTGAAAAAAAAAAAAAGAAAGAAACAAGTAGAATCAATATTTTATCCACTATTATCATCACCCATTTCTATTTTCAAATTCATCAACCTAGGCCCTTAAATTGAGACAAGTCTCTTGGTACTTTTATTTAGCTAGCTCTTCCCCCTTGAAATGAGAAGAATGGGGATGGATGTAGTGCTGCCAATACATATCAGATAGTGATCTGCACAGAATGTGGAGGGAACAGTATGGTGGGGGCGGGAGGGCCAATCAGCAGGCTGTTTCTGGCCATTGTTGGGCAGGCCATTATTCAGCCTTCTCTCCCACCTCTTCTCCACCCAGGTGCTGAGGAAAGAACTATGTGGGCACGGAAGCTCAGAAATGACCCAGAGCTTTGCCACCAAGAAAGCTGAAGTTCACCTGGCAATGCCTTTTACTAACTGTGTGGCCTTGAGTGAATTACTAGGCCTCACTCAGTCCAGGTTTCTTCCACATACTAATGCAGATAATAACTACCTCACATGGTAAGAGGGAAAATTCAAGAAAAGAATGCTTGTGGAAACTTCTAGCTTTCACAAATAGCAAAGGAAGACATAGATTTTTAACACGTGTCCTTTCCTTCTTAGAAAATGCAACATAGTGGGAAAAACAAATGTTTCCTAATCCCCAAATGAAAAACCAGGCTCAAAAACCACCGAATCATCTCAGATATAAGAGTAATACCACAGAGTGCCTAGTTTGGTGTCTTTTAATAATGTATTTTATGCCTACCTCAGCAAGGGAGTCTTGAAGAGTGGGTCAATTTCTCTTTCTGACACTCCTACTGAAGGAAGCCATGGAAAATAGGTTAATAGGTTTTTCCTGTGTGTAACCAGAACGTGGAAATAAAACTGGACTGCTCCAAAGCAAAGCAAAGATGAAAACCAGCCAGATGCCTAAATTCAGGATTTTCAATTTTATTAACCAAATCATTTTCTTAATTGCATTCTTCATTAGAGAACTGGTAGAGTTATTTATAAAAACACTGAGGCCCCTTTTTAATGTGGCATGGGGAGGCTTGGAACACTCAAGCCTGTGTGTGTGTTTTCATGCAATCTGTTGGTTCCCTCAACAACGAAAGCGTTTGTTCTCTTCAGAAACAAACCTCAGCGGCCTCTCTTGGTCTGCTTCCTCCATGGAGTCCTGCTGCCTCCAGTTCTTCGGTTCACTCTTTGTTTATGCTAATGTCATAAAACATCCCTAGGGAGTTCTGGTTAAACATAATATTACATAGTCAGCAACATAATCAATTATTTTACCAGCAGGAATGGCTTGTTTACTTAATCTCTCTTTTTCAAAACCGTCATTTCTAGCCAGGCATTTGTACCTCACTTATTTTGACAGCATCAGGAAGCTCCATTGTTAAGCAGAAACACGTTAAATCAAACAGACATACGTAAAGGCAACAGCCAAGATTTGTCAGCTGGATTGGCTTTTAAGCGTAAAGCTGTAAAAACATTTTATAGGAGGAAAAAACCACATAGCTGCCCTGCAAGCACATACTGTATGACAAAGCTCACCCCAGATGAATCCACAGACAGAATCATGCATTAAAAACCCACTTGCACTTTAATACACTGTATTTACAGGACAGGAGTACTTGGAAGTGGAACACTAATGATGGGGAAGAATATTAGGAATTAATGAGCGTCTAGTAAAGATAGAGGGTCATGGATTCAGAATCATTAAATGTATTGGTTGATTTATTTTGACAGGTGCAGTTTAGTTTTAATGATTTCAAATAACACTTCGTAGTAGGGTACTAAAAGTCCTGCTGTGTGTGTCTATGTGTATGGTAATAAAATTTTGTAATATGAGTTTCATGCTAAGTCTTAGCGGCTAAATCTTCATTAAGAACAAGTTGTTCTTCAGGTTTCTGTGTCAGTGAGGTGAAATGATGCAGATTTCTTCTGCATGATTCACTATTTTTGATCATCGTTATTTATCTCAAGTTCAAAACACAATTTCCTTCTGGAGAGAACACAGAGATTTTATCTGCTGAGTAATAATTCAAGCTCTGGTGTCAAGTTTTTACATGACTTCAGTATGTCACTTCCCTGTCTGCCTCAGTTTCCCAAGGATGCAAAACAGGGAGAATGGTGAGAGAATTAATTAACATCTGCAAAGAACTTTAAGATCTCTTTATGAAAGAGCTCTTCATGACAGAAAATCTTGTGCCGTATGAGATAAAAGAGCAAAGACAGTAGATTTCAAGCACTGTGCAAGTTATTGAAGAATAAAAAAAAATTACCAGAGGGATATAATTATCCTCAGAAAGACATACATTACCAGACATATGATAATACAGTGATGAAAGATATATTCAAAAAGGAGTTTGGTGAAGCCTTTGGAGAATTAGTTCCCCTGTCATCAGCAAGGCTACTGAGACTCATATTGTAAAAACTCTAAATCAAATACGACCCAGAAGAGTGAATAAAATGAGATCAGTTTAATCACAACCGAAAGGCGAGGCTTCTGGTAATCCTGCCAAACCTTTTCATGACTCTTGTTTACCTCAGCCTCTGATGCATCTTTTACACCCCATAATTGATGCTTCATTATTGAGTCAGGTAACCCTTTCTATCCTTCCTTATAGACCTGAAGAGCCAGGTAGTTGAGGAATCCACGTTGCATTCTCCTCTCCATCACTCATTTCCTCCTTGCCTCCCTGCCTTTGGTTTGGGAGAAGAAGGATAAAGGCAGTAAGAGGAACATTCAGCATATGGCTGTCTCTGTAACTTCCGTTTAAATGGAACTTCTGTCCCTTCACTTCAGTTTGTGCTTGTGAATTCTCACTGGCAAAAAGGCTCGGCATTGTTTATTTCTTGTCTTTTTAAATTTTATTTAATTTTAATCAGGTAACTGTGTTTTTCCAGGACCCATCAGCTCCAAGTCAAGTCGTTGTCCTTCAATCTAGTTGTGGAGGGCGCAGCTCTGCTCCAAGTGCAGTTACTGTTCTCAATCTAGTTGTGTGGGGGCACAGCCCACCATCCCATGCGGGAATCAAACCAGCAATCTTGTTGTTAAAAGCACGCATTAGAGCACTCTAACCAACTGAGCCACCTGGAAGCCCCACATGCAGCGTTTTTATCAATACCCATTCTATTTGGTGCAGGAAGCATCAGACTTTCACACAGTATTGGGAAATAACATGTTTCATTTTGTCATGGCACAAGTAACTGAAGCTGAAGGATTCTTTCTGAAGAGAATCTTGAGAGTTCGGCTCCTGGATGATGATTTCGGCTCTGAAGGTAATTTCTGCCACAGTGTCCACCTCAAAGACCTACACAGTGAGCCATTGGGAAGACTGTAGTCTGATGGGACCAAGTGGTCCTAGAAGTGCCTCAGGTCTTGCATTGTTTCCCAGTAGTGCTGGTCATTTTTCAGCCACAAGACATTAGGGATTCTCAAACCGTAAATCACTAGAGTGAGAAAAAAAAAGTTTCTTTGAGATAATTCCCAGATGAGGATAATCAGTTTTAGAAACTTGAAAAACTCATAGCCAATTTAAGAGGTAAGCCCAGACTGAAGAGTCAGTGTGATATAGTAAGTGGGAGCCCCCCCACTACAGTGTTGGATACATAGTAAGAGTTAAAACACACCAGTTGAATCTTTTGCACAGAAGGACATGTGTTGAGAAAGGATGGATATATGCTAGCTACTATGTGATGTGGAGAAATCCAACGAGATTCTCTTATACAATCTGCATACGAATTCAGGCTACTAAAGTTGGATATCGGTACATACTGAATGTTTGTGTCCCCCCAAAATTCACAGGTTGACACTCTACCTCCCAAAGTGATGGTATTAGGAGGTGGGGTCTTTGGGAGGTGATTAGGTCATGAGGTTGGAACCTCTAGGAATGGGACTAGCTTGCTCTCACTCTTCCTGCTCTCTCTTGGTCATGTGAGGATGCAAGGAGAAGGGGACTGTCTACAAACAACAAAGGGAGCCCTCATCAGAGACTGGATTTGCTGGCACCCTGATCTTAGAGATCTTCCAGCCTCCAGAACTGTGACAAATAAATGTTTAAGCCATGCAGTCTGTGGTATTTTCGTTATAGCACCTGAACTAAAGCAGACGTCCACCATTTTTCAGACCAACTATCTATTACTATCTCTAAGCATTAGAGGAGCTATTTCAAATTTCAATATGCTTTTTTTAAAAAAGATTTTATTGGGGAATTGGGGGAGGGAAACAGCGTTGTGGAATCGGGGAAGGGGAACCGACAAGTTGCTGACCTTTTTTGTTCTTCAGTCTAGTTGTGGAGGACGTTGCTTCACTGGCCCATGTTGGTATTATCATTGTGCTCTTCCGGGCTGAGGCAGTCACTCACCGGCCACTGGATGGCCGCTCATGGCGGCTCTTGGCAGCTCCTGCAGGCTGCTGGCCGCTCACGGTAGCTTATGGCAGCCCACTGCAGTCTCACTGCAGCCTACACCGTTGCTTGCGACTCATGGCAGCCCAGCTCCAGGTCGAGCTGTTGTTCATCATCTTAGCTGCAGAGGGCGCAGCGTCACTGGCCCTCATGTGGGATCTGAACCAGGGCCCTGCTGCTCAGAGCTGGCGTCCCAAGCCAACTCTTAACCAACGCACCACTTGGCTGGTCCTTAATATGCTTTTAAATACTAATTAATCATAACCCCTCCCAAGAAGTTAGAATGGAGACCATGCTTGAGTAATCTATAATCGCTTTGTCTCTCCCATGGATGAAAATATAAATGGTTCTTTCCTCCAAAACGAAAAGAGAAAAATATTCTAATAAATACCTAGCTGATTTGATACTGTTTGAAAGTCAATTGAGAAATTGAAATGATGGGTAATCACAGTGTACAACTAAGATGCTGCATTTAACATTTATATTTTTAGAAGAGGGTTACATTTTAAATATGGTAGTAATTATATCATGGAGAAGACATTTAAAAAAATTTTTTTTCACAGTTACACCCAAGGACTGCAGGGGGGGAAAAACTGATGTTAGAAAATCACCCTCACTTAGAAAATACATTTTGCCAAAGAAATGGTAAGAATTTGTACGGATAAGGGTAGCTAGGAGTATGATTATGGAGTTCAACTGGTTACTTAAAAACTGAAGTTATTTGGGCCGGCCATCTCGTGCATTGGTTAAGAGTTGGCTCAGGAGCGCTGGCTCTGAGCATCAGGGCCCCGGTTCAGATCCTACATACGGGCCAGTGACACTGCACCCTCTACAGCTAAGATAGTGAGCAACAGCTCAACCTGGAGCTGGGCTGCCGTGACTCGCTGGGACGGCGTAGGCTGCTGCTCCTGCTGCAGTGGGCTGCCATAAGCTACCGTGTGTGTGGCTGGCAGCTCGACCTGGAGCTGGGCGAGCTGGACTGCCATGAGTCCCTGGGCTGCCGTGAGCCTCTGGGCTGCTGTGAGCCTCTGGGCTGCTGTGAGTCTCTGGTGACGGCATAGGCTGCAGTGGGCTGCCGTGAGCTACCGTGAGTGGCTGGCAGCTGTCATGAGCTGCTGTGAGCCGCCATGAGCAGCAGTGCAATGGCTGGTGACCGATTGCCTCACCTGAGAAGAGCACAATGATAATACCAACATGGGCCAGTGAAGCCACGTCCTCCACAACTAGACTGAAGAACAAAAAAGGACAGCAACTTGTCTGTTCCCCTTCCCCAAGTCCCCAATGTTGTTCCCTCCCCCAATTCCCCAATAAAATCTAAAAAACCAAAACAAAAAGAAAAACTGAAGTTATTTCCTATTTCAGCATCAGCTGTATCTCCCACTTCGTAGCTTTAAAATTATTAATAAGCATAATGGTCAGTTTACAACTCAATGTGTAAAACAATTTTGTAGTAATCCCTTTCTACTTTCCCATTTGGATTTTAATGTTGAATATATCAAGAATTAATCACATGAGTTTAGTTCCTTTGTAGCACTCAGTTTTTTCATCTGTAAAATAATAGGATTAAACTAGATCAGTGTTTCTCAAACTTTAATGTGTATTGGAACCATCTGAAGGTCTTGCTAACATTCGGATTTGAATTCAGGTTTCTGGGGTGGGGCCTGAGTGGCTATTTCTAACCAGCTCCAAAGTGATGCCAGTGATGCTGGCCCAAGGACCACGTTTTGGGTAATGACGATAATTCATATGTTTCCTTTCATCTCTGAAGACATTTCTTTTGATGACCCAGGGATTCCTGTTTTCGTTGTCACAGTGCTTGAGTTGACTGTCACGTTTACGACATTCACTGTCTTGCCTTTTCTCAGCACCCTGAAAAAAGGTCCAGTATAAGGTTTACTTTTAATTGTTTATAGTTTCTCTTTGGAGCCTCTCTCCAATGCTGGATGTATTCAAGTTTAATGAAAACCACAGGCTGGGAAAAGACTAAATTCAACTCCCCTACGTTTAAGACCCAGTGACCTCACTGTCCAGCCACTTACCCTTCGATACCTTGTAATGTGCTTTGAATACTCAATTAACACTCCATTAAATGACAAATATTCACTATGTTTCTTTTCGGTTTCTTGGACTGACACCATCACCCGCAAATGAGGCAACTGTTAGACACTTTTCAGGTGAGAGAGTGTGGTCTTCATGCGAGAGCAAGAGCCTGTGAGATTCAGAGTTCTCAGCTCCATCAGTGAAACTGAGATATTTATCTTAGGTATAAGAGCAAACAACACTGTTTAAGTGCCTTATTAAAGCACTGGCTTTATTTCTATTTATCTGCTATAAAATACTTTAAGAGGCTTAGTTGAAAATTACTGGCTTGCTAACGTAAGTGACATCGCCCCCCCCCCTTCCCCCCGGAGCCCATGTGACAATCTTGGGCGAGTTACTTATTCTTTCTGTGCCTTGTTTCCTTCAGCTATGAAATAGGGGAAATTTTTCATAGGACTGTTAAGAAGATTAAGTGATTTAATGCCTGTCAAGTATTTACAAGATATACTTGGCACATAGTAAGAACAATATAAGTATTTGCTAAGGTTAAGTATTTGCTAAGATTAAACTGTTAAACCTTATTTCAGACCATATGCATTTATTTATCTCTTAAGCAAATACACATTTCCTGATTGCTGTATACCAACCATTATTTAGCAGTCATGATAATCCCTAGTGTTAATAAAACGTTATACCTTGTAAAATCTTGGTGAATTATAAATATTATAATTAAAATAGTTTAATTAATTTATTCTATTGTATGTAGGCACTGTGGAGGACACAAAAATTGCATGACACCAATTATGCCCCCTCAGAATGTACAGTCTTACAGGAGAGAGAGCAAGGTTTGGTAAGCCCAAGATCTACAGAGTGGGCAGGCAGAATGGAGACCCAGGGCAGAGTTGTGGTTCAAGTCTAAAGGCTGTCCATTGCAGAATTTCCCCTTGCTTGGGACAGGTCAGCCTTTTGTTCTGTTAAGGCCTTCAGCTGGTTATAGGAGGCCCATCCACATTATGGAGGGTAATCTTCTTTACTCAGAATCCACCGATTTAAATGTCAAGCTCATCCAAAACACACATTCACAGAAACATTCAGAATAATGTTTAACAAAATATCTGGGCACTGAGGCCCAGGCAAGTTGACACATAAAAGTAACCATCACAGGTCCCATTCATCCCTGACCCCAGGCACTCACACTTTTGCAGCAGAGGGAACAAAGTTGAGGGGCATAGGCATAATAATGATGGTGCCATTTATTTTTCCCTGCTTGTACCCCCAAATTGGTAGTCTAAGAATATGCCCTTTTTCTCAGTGAATAAATGAGTGTGTCTTCTTCTCCCATGATAAACTGTAAAGTTCACCCCTCCTCCTTCTTGCCACCAGAACTGCATACGACCTTTTTACCATTATATTTCCTGGCCTAGGGCCATTACATGGCAGGTGTAAGTTAAAAATGCCACCATCAAAAACACGAACACGGACTTTAAAGTTTACTTCTCATCACCTCCTTTAGTCCATTTTGAATTTTTGGGGTGGAGGAAGGCCCACGCCCCTGAACTATTTGCTTTTGTTAAGAGTGCCAGTCAGGGTGGACACCTTGCTTTTCAAAGCAACACAATCAGGGTTGCATTGAGATAAAGAGGCCAGTGCAGCCTCAAGTCTCTCCCAGGAGCCCAGGACTGAGGCTCAAGATAGAATAACACCAACATTATTAATGGTTCAAATCTGCAACATTCTTGGAAGCTGGCAAGTGCTTGGGCAGAGATGGCTATGAGGAAGATGTTGACGTCTTTAGAACCACTTTTAGGGTTTTTTTAGTTTGGGCCAGAGCCATGTTATTGATAGCCTTTTTTTTTTAGCTGAGCCATCCTGCCGCCTGTTGGCAGCTCAGCTCGGGCCGGGCATCGAACCGCTGTTGCTCAGACCTCGCACTCTTGAGCGAGCTCTTAACCAACTGAGCCACTCGGCCAGCCCCTTGATAGCTTTTTAAAAGTACAGTCTACACTGCAGGCCTCTGCATCCCCACCTTGTTCTGTCACTAATATTCAGTTTAGAGAAACAGCTTTTGAATTCAAAGTGTCAGCAGCCTGTTGCCGGGGCTTCTACTCAGCAGCATGTCTCCTCGTGTTCCAGAAAGACGAAACACAAAAGAAATAAATGCCAAGAGTGCAAACAATTGAGTTTGTGGAGCACACGAGTCACTCATATGTTAGGTAAACAACTTTCGATTTCCAAAAACCAAAATCCGTATTGTCCTTTGTTTTCTGAGCAGCTAAAAATGTGACAAAGCTGTAATAGCTCTCAGTCTTTCCAAAAGTATATGCATGATAACATCACACTCATTTTACAGATGGGGAAAGGGAGACCCATCTCTCCATTCTTTCAGGCTAATGCCACATCCCATACTGAGTTCCCTGAACATTCTGTGTACAGATACCATGGTAAGTGTCAGGTTCAGGTTCTGCTCTTTAGACATGTATTTTTTCACAACTAAAAATCTGTCAAAAGCTTTCTTTAGTTGACAAGCGAAATGGAGACCTGATATTTTTTAAAACTAGAAAAGACTGGCTCTTATAATGTGCTTTACGCCACAGTCAAGAGAAAAAAGATGGAGATATTTCTGTTTCGAAGACAGATTTCTTTTCTTTTTTTTTGTTTTTCTTTTTAGTAGCTAAAGGCACACCAACAAAAGATTCTCCAAAAATATCGCCATCCATTAAATCTTGGTACCTCTGTTCTTCCTAAAAGCTCCTAGCAGTTTGAAACAAGAGTGCAAATATGAAAGCAAGTAGGGCCCACCACAATGCCTGGAATCAAGCAGGCAATGACTCAACAATGACTTGGGTCATAGCATCGCCTCACAATATGCCTGTTTCTGTGATTTCCTTTGACTCATGGTTTGGGCTAGAAAGCTTAGTTTATTAATAAGCAAAAAAAGGAGGATTAAAGGAAATGTTTTTTTTTTTAGCCCCTGAGTTGTCAAAGCTCTGCACCAGTCACTGGGTACCTTGTAGCTCCCTAAATCCTTTCAATCCTGTGAGGTAAGAAGCTATTATGTCCATTTCACAGCTGGTAAATCTGAGACTCAGAAATTCACTGACTTAGAAGGAATCAGTGAAGAGACACCACTGGGATTTCACTCCAAGTCTCTTCATTCCTTATGATACCTTTTTCCACTACTTTAGGCTGCAGTATTATTTGATGACTACCCATCTCATGCAAATTGGAAACAATTTGTCCAGGAACAGGTTATTGTTGTCATGGTCTGCTTTTCAAATTTGGCATTAATGTGTTAGACCTTTAGTGATTGACAGAATTTCACATAGGTCATATTGCATTGGTATATGTGAAGGCTTTGTTTCCAACGAGGAGAATACACTTATAGCCTTTTAATATCATATGAATCAGTTGCTAGCGACATCCGTGTTTTGGAATATTTTATTCATATTTTCAGGAAGATGAAACTGTGGAGTAATGGAGCAAGGATAAAGATAATAGGAGAAGATAGTGAGTGAGAGGGGTGGTTTCTCATCTGGGAGCACTGGTACTCCTTGCTTAATTCAGATGTTACAAATTAATAGCTTATGCTTAAGCTGTTAAATAACATCGAACTTTTGCGTAATTCATTATCCTTTTGAAATGGAGCCAAGACCACCTCAGGGCCTTTGTATTTACTGTTCCCTGTCTGGGTACTCCACTCCCCTCATTCAAGACTGCTCAAATGTCAATTAACAGGAGAGGTCTTCCCTGCGCCTCCCACATAAAATATCCCCCTTATGGTTACTTTCTGTACCTTCCTCTGCTCTATTCTTTTCCAGTCTCCACACGACATTATATTTTTATGTGTTTATTGTTGAGCTGTCCTTGAAGAAAGTAAGAACTATGGAGTAAAGCTTTATCTGTTTAGTTCACTGTATTTCTGATCCTTGAACAACACCTGGCACATAGGAAGTCCTTGATAAATATTTGTTGAATGAATAAAGGTAAGTAGAGGCTTGTTTTTATTTATCATTATTAATTTTCTTTTATAGCTAATTTTTAAAGCACTTGTCTCTAAAACAAATTGGTTTGGGAAACCTTGAATAATTCTTGAGTTCCTTCCCCACAGGGTATGAAATTAAAATGAAAACCCTCAAGAATTCATCAACGGTACCTATTTCAGAGACATTTATGAGTATAAAAATCAAGCTTTAAAGGAATAAGAAAAGGAATAAATGCTCTATTAACAAGCTAGTTCTAATGACCCATTTTACAAAATGGAAGAGATATCATTTTTCAAAGAAACACCTAAATAGTATATGTTATTTAAAGGACGAATGATTTGATATGAATATATTTCAGTTGATTTAAAACTGGAGCTTCCAAATTATTATCTATAATCAAATAAAGTAAGGACTTAATTATTTCCTTAACTCTGATATCTGTATTCCCAACATTCTCTCTATTAAAAACAAACAAAAAACTATATACAAAATCTGAAAGCAAGTCAATATTGGTTTCCAGCAGATGGCACTGCAAATCAAGTCTTTCTTGGTCTATTAACTATTACTTCTTAGATCATGATAATAATTTATTCTGTAGTAAGATCATCTAGAGCAACTTACACAGTGAAAGCAAAAAGGTTGGGGATTTTGAAGGTACAATAAAGCTTGATTGCACAGTATCCAGGCACTGACATTTCTTTCCTATATGTTATAGTTGCTTATTTATGAAGGTTGCGTGTGCATGTAGCAAAAATTGTCCATTTGCTTATACAAGAAATCCACTTTTTGATGTGGGATTTTGGCTGCCTGTTTTTATTTGTTCAGTCTATTTTATATCATAAGGCCAATGGGACTCTTTACACTTTTGCACAGTGCCAAATTCAGCCTCATTCAGGCCAGTTAACGCACAGAGGGAAAACTGTTCCAGGGTCGTAAACCACATCCCTGACCTGTGCTGTTTTTTGGGGGAGGGCGTGTTGGTCAGTAAATCCCCTTGGTCATAGAGAATGTAATGATTCCAGACAACTCCAGCTCCATGACAAAAAATGTGACACTTGCTCATATTCTAGTGACCCTGGATGTGGATCCAGCTTTGTATGGAAAGGGACATATGTTTAAAACATATTTTAGGGCCGGCCGAGTGGCGCGATGGTTAATAACTGGCTTGGGGCGCCAGAGGGCCCCGGTTCAGATCCCACATATGAGGGCCAGTGACACTGCCCTCTACAGCTAAGATGCTGAACAACAGCTCAACCTGGAGCTGGGCTGCTGTGAGTCACCGGCGACAGCGTAGGCTGCAGTGTGTTGCCATGGGCTACCGTATGTAGCCAGCAGCCAGCGTGAGCGGCCAGCAGCCGCAGTGAGCGGCCATCCAGAAGCCGGCGACTGATCTGCCTCGCCCGGGAAGAGCGCAATGATGGTGCCAACTTGGGCCAGTGAAGCAACGTCCTCCACAACTAGACTGAAGAACAAAAGGACAGCAACTTGTCTGTTCCCCTTCCCCCAATTCCCCAGCACTGTTCCCATCCCCCAATTCCCCAATAAAAAAAATCTTTAAAAAAAAACCAAAACATATTTTAAAACAATTGAAAAGAGAAATTATGCGTACTATAGACTAGAGCATATTAAAGGCTATTTTGTAAAACCATCTAGAAGAGAGCCTGGGACAAAATAAGTATTAAATAGGCCCTCTCTCCCTTTTCCCCTGTCTATAGAGTGGAGAAATAAAAGGCCAATCTTTGAGACCTCTGTCATTTCACCTCCTGGACCCCAGCTTCCTTGTCTCTCAGAAGAGCTGGAATCAAGGCTGCAAGATTTGAAATATTCTGTTTAATATAAAACATGTTTCATAAGTGACATAAGTGATCCTAGGCTCCGACTCTACAAGTAGCCTTAGAAGTTGGCGTGACTTGTCCGGGCGTTCCTCTTCCTATGTGGAGAAAGGAGCCATCAGCCAAAACTGGAACTTTTGCAAAATCCATCTTCACTCTTTAAAGAAAAGTCGTAGAGAGTCCAGACATCATGTGTTTTTTATAGGCTCTGGGCACTGTTATTTTTTTCTCCTATTGTCAAGGAAGCCTGCAACTCCTTCAAGTTACACAGGAAGCAGTAGCGAGTTTCTGAAGTTTCTAGAAACACGTGAGGAAGTGCTCTGACAGATGGTATCTTTGCAGACCACTATTCATCACTACTCATTTAGTACTCTTTAGCTGTTTAAACAGTGACTTTGATTACCCCAGATGGTTTCTCATGCTTTTCTTGGAATGACTCTCATAGGTAGTCTCACCTCAGCCCCCACACTTTTATGGGCAACCAAAACCCATACAGTAAATACAAAAACATAGGAGTCATGGAGGCAGAAATATGACTTGAACAAATACCTTCACTGTAGGGCAGAGACGGTCCTATGCCCTTCCCCTACAGATCTGTTTACTTCAATTCTTTTTCCTCTTTGTGACCCTAGAGTTTACGCTCTTGCTGTTTCAAATTGGTGGAGATGCATTAAAATATTATAGAAAGCAGTTTGTGGCTCGGGGGTGAGGTAGATTGATAAGCACCCTTAAGCTGTTGGAAGGATCTTATAGAAAATCTAGTTCAATACTCTCATTTTACCCAGGTGAAAAGAATGGCTCAGAGAGGTCACTTGACTTACACAGGTCACACAGGAAATTAATGATGAAACCATGATAAGGCCATTTGACTCCCAATACATGAGCTAAGTGCTGGGGACAGGGAAAAAAGTGAAAATATAAGGTAGAGTCTTTAGGCTTCACTCTTAGGGACCTTACAAAGGTGATGGAAAACAGTATCTTACATGGCCTAAGAGACACCTTTAGGTGTTAAACCTTTAGTAAAAGAAGACTGCACAAATTCTTCAAATATTTGGTCATTTTTTTGGGGGGGGCTTCCCCCCTTTCTGCTTTTGTGTTAAGTTATGTCTAATACCTCATTAGAGATTTCCTATATGAAGAAAGCATAATGGTTCATTCACCTTTAAGGCATTTCCTTTTCTCAGTGGGAAAAAATAACTTAAACATGGACTAAGTATGAGCAAATTGATCAACATTTTTCTTGGTGTAAAGATTATTGCACCAAGCTTTAAGTAGTCAAGTAGTCATATGTCTTTAACATAAATAAAATGAATAATATACACATAATTTTTGACTCCTCTGCAATAGTTTTTGTGAAGTAATACTTAGGAACACACAGAATACGAGAGAAACTTTTCAACAGTTATTTTTTACTCCTAATTTCTGCTGTTCCATCAAGCAAATAGAAATAGCATCTAAGTATTTTCCAATTAACAAATATAATTTTAATATTTTATATAATTTAGCCTCATTCATATGAAAGAATTCCAAAGTCCCTTTGAAGACACAGCTGAGATATGTAGGTGCATTTTATAAGTGATGTAATTCATGGTTTAACTATATAGCTTGGGAATGAAATAACAGTTACAGTCAGTTGGTGTAAGCAAAGGTTTATTTTTGCCAAGATTTTTAGTAAATGTTAACAAAATAGAGAGAAATCTTGTGTCAATCATGAGATTTACATGGTTAAATTTCTCTGAGTTGAAATGTATTATGCCTTTTTAACTGAAAACATTCACAATTTTTACCAGGGCTTTATCCTTGGCTAACAATGTTGGATTTGTTTTTTCTTCATCTTAAATTGATTTAGGGTGGCTTCTACATCTGGATACCCATATCCCTGAAGTGTCTGGTTCTGAAATAAAAGTGCAAGTTGGAAGGTATTGGAGTGGGATGAAGGGGCCGCTCTAATTGCTTCAGGGAGTCTTCTAACCAATTTTCATTTGCTTCATCCGTGTCCTAGGATAAAGGAGGATAGAGGGAGAATGCAAAAAAGTAAGTCAAGGAACTTTTAATAAGTCACGTGGAAAAAGCAATACAAAAGTAGAAGGCTTCCTAACTTGGAGAAGTTTCACCATACACCACTTCGAGATTCTTCGTGATAACAATGCAACCATTGTGTACTCTGGCTTCACGATTTTACTTCTTCACTGCAATAGGTACACAATTCAACTCCTCCACACTGTTTTCTAGATACGTGGGCAAAGTTTTACAGGGGTCTATCAGAAACATAATAGAAACTCAATTATCTTGGAGAAATTGGAACATAGTGCATACACCGTCGTCGAGTTAGGGATTAGGTGTTCTTTTGCACTTGTTTTTTTAATTTTGATGAAATAGCATTCTGTGCATAATAATGACTTAAAGCTGGAGACAGCGCAATGGCTCACGTCACCACTGCTCGAGGAGAGGGCATATGCGTTCTCTCTCTAAATCGGAGCCGCCTAGAAGTCCATCGGGGGGCGAGGGGGGGGGGTTAGAGGAGCGATCTGAGCCCCCTCCGTGGTTCTCAGCGAGGCCGCAGGGTCTGGACTGCACGTGGCAGAGGCGCAGACCGCTGTGCACTCGCTGGTGACTCCGTCGAGGAGAAGGGCGCGTGAGTTGGGTCTTCCGCTCTCTAAATCCGCTTGGGATGGCACCGTCCCTCACCCTCTCCCTCCCTCCCGGCTGGACTGTATGGAAGGAGCGAGAAGAGGTGACTTGGGCATAGGGTAGAATCAAGCAGAGGCAGGGGCCACATTTTGGATTCCTCCGAGCCGCAGCGTGTCCAGCGGATTCAATATCGAGCGGTCTCCGGCATAGAGTGAGGCGGTTCGAGCGTGCGGGCGAGAGGGTCACTGTGCAGGGACAAGGTGCGGTTGGTTTGAGGAGTCTGCCAGCAGTGACCTTCAGGGAAAGAGTTCGGGGCACCAGCTTGGTGTCCCCAAGAGGAGGAGGCCGGGAAGCTTTTGGGGATGCAGACTCGGATTGGAGTTTGAACTGTGTGGGTCGCTTGACTGCCCTGGGTCTCAAGGTGGCACCCCAGATGGAGGTGAGTCAGGACCGAGGAAGGCGTAAAACAGTCTCAAAGCGCTTTCCAGGACGTAAGGAAATAGTATTTTTCCATACTGGAAGTGCGCGGAGTCCCCCTGCTGCTGGCATCCGCGCCTAGGATCTCGGAGCTCGGCTGCCCGTGTCCGTGCGGGGCACCGCCAGACGTCGTGGCTTGGCGACAGCGGCTTCCGGTCACGTCCCTACTGTGGCTCTTATCAGCTGGGGCCCTGCCGTCGGGGAAAGGACCAACAAGGCAGGACTCCCGCCTGACTCTGCTCGGCTGACTCGGTCCCCGGGTCCCCGCCCTAGGAACGTTCACCTCTCCTCCCGGGCCCTCACTTGCCGGGAGCTCCTCGGTCCTGGAGGGTGCGCTGGGGTGGCCGGGCGCGGGAGATTGGGTGCAGCCTGGACAGAGCGGCCCTCCTGATCCCCTGGACCAGGGGAGGGTTCGCGTGAGAGGAGTTCGTAGGAAAGAGCAGGGCACAGAATTGGGACACTCTGGGAGAATTTTACCCCCCCCCCCCTGTGGCAATAGAGCAAAAACCCTGATGAAACGTGTCGGTTCTCGATTTCCCAGGGAAGTAAATTCCAACCTCCAGCTAGCATCTCGCTCCTAAGTACTGGCAGAAGTTCTCGGTCTCGCCCGCTTGGACATCGCCACCTTTTCTGCGTTGGGGACATTTCGTTCAGTCTCTGGCCATCCATTGCGCCTTAGGCGCGGGGAGCTCCTCTTTGTTCTTCTCCCCACGCCCCAGGCAAAGTGCAGGGGGACCAGCCCTGCCCTGCACCGGACTGCACTGCCTCCCGTTCACTCCAGCAGTCGCCGAGGGCCACGCTTTTCTCCGGCAGGATTCTTTTCCCGCCCGACAGTAGCCGGCCCAGGCTAGGTGCCCAGGCTGGGGGCATTGCCCCTGAAGACGTCGTGGCGACCCTTGTTACCAGCATCCTGCCGGGCCCCGGCAGGTCGTAGCAGCAATCTCTCCAGAGCAGTCCCAACTGAATTTCCTCCCCCTTGGGACACGTTTCCTGGGAAAACCTCTCCTCAGCCCCCTCCAGCTATCCCTAAGGGGTCAGGAAACGTTTGAATCTCCATAGAAAAGGCTCAATTTAAGTGCAGGGTGGGGCGCAGTGGGCGGGGCAAAGGTGGCTGGGAGCATTGAATTTCTCTTTCTCCTCCAAACGAGCCATCGGCGGATAAAGCGCAAGTTTGTGCCCTCGGTCTGCAGAGGGATTGCGAACCGAGAAAACAGAGCGTCCAGTGGGATGCGGAGTTTGCCCAGATTTTCCTGCAGATGGGTTTGCGGAAACGCCTGTGATGTGAACTTTCTGCAGATTGTGTATGGAGGGAGCTCAAGGGAAGGAGCGAGGGGAGCGGGCCGGGGAGGGGGGCCGTGTGAGCGTGAAATGTGCCAGTGTGTGTGTGTGGGGTGGTGTGCCCAGGCGCGGGGGCCGAGGAAGGAGTCGAGAACGTCCCGCAGGCTCATTGGTTTAAGACATTCTGCAAGCGCTGGAAAAGGTCGTTGAAGGAGTTCGCTGCACACACACACAAAATAATATCTTAAAAAAGAGTGCCGGGCATGCGCACAGAGAGGATGCCATATTGGAATGAGGCTGTAGTGGGAGTCGGAGGACCGGAGCGGGCGCGCGAGGGAGGCGGCGGGCGGGGAGTGAGCCAGGCAGAGCGGGCGGGAGCCAGGCAGAACCTACGAGCGAGGCCGGCGTCCCCGCCGGAGGCGCCCGGGGCCTTGGTCCACGCCGAGAGGAGGACGAACTTCAACCAGGTAGGACGCCGCGCCGGCCGCTGTTCCCGCGCCCAGCCCGCTCCGCCGGCCGACCTCCGGCCCGCAGGTTGAGTGAGCCGGTCAGCTTCTTTTTTTTTCTAGCTTAGGAAAAAAAAAGGGGAGCTCGAGCAAACCCGGGGCGAGGGGCTGGAGGAGGGAGTGCTGAGGCAGAGGAGCGAAAGAGAAAGGCAGGAGGAGAAAGCGACAGCACTTGAGCAGAGAGCCCCCAAACTCCGCGCAGCGCTCCGGGTTGTCATTTTTGCTTCCCCGGCCGCTTTCCCCCTCGCCTTTGAAAAAGCCCGGCCTTCCGGGAGTCCGTCCGTAGTTGCAAAGTGCCCTCCTCGCCGGGTGCAAGCTGTTCCTCCCGCTGCCCACCGTCGTCATTTGCGCTCCTTTTAGCGACGCAGCCGCCCTTGCTACTCCACGCTCCCCTGTCTCCTCGCTGGGGTCTCTTTCTTCTATTTTGTGTGTGTGTGTGTGTGTGTGTGTGTGTGTGTGTGTGTGTGTGTGTGTGTGTGTGTATTGGGGCGGAGGGGTGGGGAAGATGGTGGGGTGAGGACTGGAGACCAACCATCAAGGGGGTGAAAAATCGTATCCGAATTCCCCCCTCCCCCCGCGAAACATTTCCCGGTGCAGCTGAAATGAAATTGTCAGTAGTAGTTTCGGAGCGTGCTTCGGCTCGGGTGATCTTTTTGTTCTTTTTTTTTTTTTCTTTAAAGTAATATCCTGTCACTTGGGGCATTCCTGTTGTCTACTCTTTTATGATCTCCTTTCAAAATTACTAATCTGATCTGGCGTTGGAGTTATTTTTTTTAGTGTGTGTGTGTGTGTGTGCGTGTTGGTAAAATCCACCAAAAAAACAACTGTAGGAACTGCTAGATATATTTATTGATTTTGATCCTGGGCGGCGGGAGGGAATTAAGCCGGTGGGAGGGGGGAGTTTCTGGGGTGGGAAGTGGTTGATTCTCGGTGGCCGGACGTACGACCAGAGCCGGATCCGTACTTGTGGTTTTTTGGAAGCGCTACAACTGCGGTGAAGGAGTCTTTGGGAAACCGTGCCAGTTTCAATATGGCGGGCTAAGGTGGCTTTGAAAAACTGAAAATAAAGGTTTTGAAGTGGGAAAAAATCCAACTGGAGTTGCCATCCCTTAGTTTCGACTTTCTTTGGCTACTCCAGGAGCTGCTTTAGCGAATTAAGTGGGAAAAAGGAAAAAAAATGAGCTGTCCTAGTTTTTTCCGTAGTTAGGGTCTGCGTCTCCAGCACATTGCTGGAGGGGAAAGAAGGCTGGCCCGGACTAGGGCATCCAAGTACAATTGCTGTGTGTGCCTTTGGATCAATGTGCATACCTGTGTGTGTGCAGTAGGGTGGGGGTGTCAGAGAGATCCGCCCCGAATGTGTGTGTGCGGCTTGGAACTAGACCCTGCCATGATTTGACGTGACAAACTGCTGACACGTGGTGCAAAATACATGAGGGCAGAGGGAATGATTTGTTTCTGCTTTTTATGAGAGAGCCTCTCTCTTTCTCTGATTCTGTGTGGTAAAGCCCGGAGTAGGTGGAGCGAAGAGGTGCTTATTAAAAGGACTAACTGTCCAGGGTATTGGGTGCAATCGGGCTGCAGATGCCTGTGAGGTTTTGGGTGTGCAAACATGGGGCGCTCTTCACTTAGCGGTGGCTCCTGTTATCCTTCGCTCGGCTGTGGGGTGGGAGGTGCGGGGCCCGCGGCCCCGGCGTCGGGAGGGTGAAAGTGGAGGGGAAGGAAGGCGGGGGCGAACCTCGGCCAGAAAGCTTTTAGGGTCCAGGTGAGCAGTTGCTTTTGGAGTTAGGCTCTAGAGAAGGTGGGGGATGGGGACAGCGTTCTCGGAAGAAAGTGTCCCTTGGCCCTGGTCGTGCTCATAAGAGGGCTCAGTCGAATTGGAGCATCCTCCCAGCGAGCGGGCGGGGCTGTCATTTTTGGGGTTTGAATGGGTGTCGACTTGCGAGGGAAAGGCCGGCATCCGGGGCTGGGGAGGGCCTGGGAATGCAGTTTGGGGGCAAACCCAGAGCCTGTAAGGGGAGCCCCTGGGAAAGCGAGCAAACCTGAGCTCGCTTAGCTAGGAACAGGGGTCCCCAACAGGGGTCGCCAGTGGCCAGGACGCAGCCGCCAAGCGGAGGTAGCGTGGCGGTGCCTGCGAGAGGGACCCGGGGTACAGGGGACTTGCGGCGGCCGCATGGTTTTTGGGGCCCGGCGAGGGCAGGTCCGGGGGACCTCCTGGGGGCCAGTGGACCTGATGGCACATCTGCGAAGTGCATTGGGGGGCTTTTAAATCATAGTGTTGGCCAGGTTTGTAGTTAACGCAGCAACGTGGTCTCGGCATTTGCGGAGGCCTTAAAGGGGAAACCGATCGGGTCACCTCGTTCTACTCAGTGGCGCTGTCGGAGAGGACTGTCCCTCGCGGTGTCCCGTGAGTGGAGGTGGGGGGGGGGCGGGGAAACGTCACTAGGATTGGCGACCCCGCGGCAGATTTTCCACCTGGACGGCGAGGCAGCGATTGGTGACACTCTGGCCAAGACGCCTTCAGCCCCTTGGGGCTGAGCGCACGGCTCGTCCCCGGTGCTTCCAGCCTGCGCTGCCTGTGTGTCCTCTAGGGGACAGCTCTCCCGTGGGCTTCGCATAAGTGGAAACCAGCCTAAAATGGCTCTGTGCTTGTAAACTGCAGTTTCAGCCGGGAACCCTCCCCTCCTCCTGACGTCGCCGATGACAAGCGCACAATTCCCTCCAACGCCTCGAAACCCGCAATTTTGCACCGAGCTGTGCGGTGGAAGCGAATTACAAAGAACTTCCACGGCATTCTCGTAGGGTCCAAGTTTCCCATTCTTGTGGGGGAGAAGCGGGAAGAGCTCTGCTGTCCACCGCCCAGAAACCTGGGGCGGGGAGGAGGACTTGCGGGCTCTCCAGAGGCTGGGGGACCAGAGACCTTTACGCGTAAAAAACCGAGGGTGGTGCCCCGGGACGTGGAGGGTGGCCGTGCGGTGCAGTCGCCACTCCCAGGGGCGCCTGCCCTTGATGGTATTTATTTTTGTGTGTGTGTGTGTGTGTGTGTGTGTGTGTGTGTGTGTGTGTGTG